>NC_090181.1:29998962-30298962 GCF_024679245.1 Pseudorasbora parva | reverse complement strand
GCCATTGACCAACAAAAACCTGGTCTAAAGTCAACAGTTTTCCATTGTTAAACTAGCAAAAGTGGCTTTGGACCTGCCTTAAGTGCACCTGTGCCATGCACTTCAGACCATGGATGCACTAAGATTGTTTATAATATAAGTCCATCGTATGGGACTTAAATCACTGAGATGCTCTGGTAATAATTACTTTACCCCACCTCTCCATATAAAATTAATCCCATTGAAATAGGGTTTAAAGTGTTAGTTCACCCAAGATCCATAAAAGGCACTAAAGATGTTGTTAAAAGCCCATCTCACTACAGTGGTTCTACAACAATTTTATTAAGCAACAAGAATTAGTTTTTGTGCACAAAAAATCAGCGGTTCAGATCGCCAAAGTCACGTGGTTTCAACATTTTGGCAGTTTGATATGCAATCCAAATCATTAATCGATACACTGATTACGATACACGTACAAAAACTATTCTCGTAGCTTCATAAAATTATTATAGAACCACTGTTATGAGATGAGCTTTTAACAACGTCTTTAGTGCCTTTTATGGGTCTTGAGAGAGGAAATGACATTGCTGTCAATGGAGGCCTTTCTGAGCCATTAGATTCCAACAAAAAAATCTTAAAGGGTTTGTTCACCAAAAAATGAAAATTAGATGTTTATCTGCTTACCCCCAGTGCATCCAACATGTAGGTGTGTCTGTTTCTTCAGTAGAACACAAATTAAGATTTTTAACTCCAACCGTTGCTGTGTGCCAGTCATATAATGGGTTAATAGGTAACAATAATATTCATTTCAACCTATGGCAGGGTTGAAATTTCTGTGAGAAACCGAACAGTATTTATGTTATTAAGTCTTAATAAAGACTTAAGTCTACAAAATTGGTAAGTGCCGGCAATAGACATTATTTTTAATGGAAGGATATAGGCTAGGCCTGTAATGCACTTCTTTTTTTTTTTTTTTCGTTATTTTGGCTTTGAATTTCGTTAGATTTCATTAATTTTTGTTTCGAAACAAAATAAACAAAATAAATTATTGAACTGAAGATGGTGTTTGGAGTGAGTGCATGCAAAATAATCCGTTCTCTGAATCAACGGCCTTTGTGAGTGTAGGCTACACAAATAAAAGTAGACAGTTTATAGTTTATAATTATGTCTTGCACAATTATCTGGCTAAAAATGTCAATTGTAGCTACTGTGAGTTATATCTGCTTCCATAGGCTAAAGGACAATGTCCATCAGAATTAAATATTAATGTTCCGTTCTCGCACTCAATTTAGGCACGCTGCATTCTGATTGGTTCGGATAGCATACTGGGAGGTTCGGGCCAGGAGCAGAAAAAATCGTGCCATGAAGCGATTTAAAAATCACACATGTTCAAATCGCGATTTTATTACGATTTCGATTAATCGCACACTCCTAATTTGGTCACGTCAAGAGAGAGAGAACAGCAGAACAAAAGGAATATTATGTGATTCATCTGCCTGATAGACGGCCTTCCGTTTTGGTAGCCCATTAGAAAAACAAACAGCCCTAGCTGGGACGTTGGGCTTTGCTGGCCCTGGCCCATACATGTCTGAGTCCCGCGTGCTAAAGGTAACGCTCTGTTAGACACGTGCACATAAGCAAAAAGATATATAACAATGCAATACTATTACATATAAAAAACACGTTTTACTCACATAAGTGTGTTGCAACATTCCTCCTGTCGGATCCAATATAAAAGAATAGCATTGTGACTGAGATTTGTTTACAAACGATCCCGCGGTGAAATAAGTGAACGCCATGTCTCCCCCACGTGAGCTGGAACTTCATTAAAAATAAAGTTCAACCACACATTCCTAATATTAGGATCCGAAGGAAGCTTATGCAGCGACTGTGTTCTTACACAACCAGGAATAGCGCAGTGTCTTGCTATCTTCTTCAGCTTGTTTATTGCTGCTGGCTAGCGTGATCCCATGAGTCGGTGGGTGGGGCTACTGAATTAGAGGCGCTATAGTTTCTTTATAGGCAATGTTTCATCGTGCACTGATGTCAGTATAAAGCACAGGGCCGTTTGCTGAGCCTGGTGTCTATAAAAGCTTTTCTTTGACTAACAAAGACGTTTTCAGCTCTGAAACTTACAGGTTAATTGTTTTGGTTACGTATGTAACCTTAGTTCCCTGAAGAGGGAACGAGATGCTGTGTCGAAATGCTGTGAGAATGCCTCAGCGTTATTGTGTCATAAAGCGTGTGTCAAATCAGTCCAGTCGGAAGACGGAACGTCATAGGCGGATGACGTCATAGACCCGGAAACTATAAAGCACACGCAAACACAAACAGAAACTAGCTTCTGGAAAAACCTGAAGTAAGTGATCACGGGTATGCAGAGAGTATGGCAGGGTTGACGCTACGTCTCGTTCCCTCTTCAGGGAACTCGAGCTGCGTCGAAACGTTGTGAGAACGCCATACCCATGTCGCCATAAGACCAAGTGACCGTATGTGTGAACCCTAGGTGCACACGACTACGATAACACTTGTGCCCCAACCGTGGAGCCCACGTCCAGTTCGTAGAACCTAATGAACATAAGTGGCGTGGTCCAGCCTGCCGCATTACAAACATCATGGAGCATAAGGACCCTTCAAGGACCTCAAATAGCTCCTCACCAGCTGGTGACTGAAGTGGCGAGTCTTCAGTTGCGATGCTCTCAACAATAGTTGGAGCACTGGTGCCCCGCCCGGGGAGGAAGAAACCGCAGGGCGGACTTCCAAACCCCAAGACGAGGCACTGGATCTCACAGGTGAGGGCTGAGATAAAGCTGGGCCCGTCTCAAACCCCTCTGTGAGATCCATCTGCGAACCCCACGACTGAAGTCGTCGCTCTGCCTCAGCAGCAGTGGGACCCGACCTGTTGGGAACGCGAGCTGAGGCACCCTTCTTGAAGAGTGCCAGGCGGGAGAGCAGCATTCTTAATGGAAGCCGCTCACAATGCTCACAAGAAGCCCCCTAGAGAGCTGCTTGGGCATGCTGCACTCCCAAACAAGCAACGCACATAAGAATATGTATCCCCACCCGTGATGAATCGAGGGCAGGGATGAACACATCTAGTATATTGTTGTTGTTCTTTGCTCGCCATACTTTCTTTTTCTCTTTGTTTCTTAATATTTAACAAAGGTGGAAAATTACTGCCTAGCATTCACTAAGGACAAAAACACAACATTTTGACAGACAGATTCACACAGATCACTAAGGCACAGAAGCTAGTTTCTGTTTGTGTTCGCGGGTGCTTTATAGTTTCCGGGTCTATGACGTCACCCGCCGATGATGTTCTGTCTTCCAATTCGACTGATTTGACACGATGACCCAATCACGCAGAGGCGTTCTCACAGCGTTACGACGCAGCTCGAGTTCTCTGAAAGGGAACTTATATAACCATCACCTTTTATCCCTAACAGAAAAAAAATATATTGCAGTATATTGGAAAATATCATGTAATACATTAGGCAATATATTCACATACTGTATATGGAATTTAATATTTATATTCTCCAATATATTGCAATTTATGAAAGCGGCAATCATTTGTATATTTTGCAATATATTACAGGAATATATAATATATTGTATAATACCATCAATATATTATTCCATGTATTTACAATATATTATAATATATTTCAAGTGATATATTGGTAAATATATTTTCCTTTCGTAAGGGATATATCAAAAGCTCAAGGAAACGTTGATTTCTCAATTCATCACCCCTTTAATTTGTGTTCTGAAGATGCACGGAGGTCCTACGAGTCTGAAATGGCATGAAGGTGAGTAATCAATGACATTTTTCATTTTTGGGTGAACTAACCCTTTAAGTTGACGTAGTTGCAAAGTCACTAGTCAGAATGTCATCAAAATAGTGTCAGCAGATATTAAGCAGACAGTCTACAAATAATATGATCACTGGTAGTTGACATGCTCTTGCAAAATTACTTATAGTTGGTAGAATGTCTACAACGGACCATCGAAATAAAGCGTTTGCAAAATGTGTTCTGTTTGAGCCGGCCCTTAATGAGTTGAGTAGAAAGTGCATATTCTACATAACATAACAGGGAATAAATAGGAATTATTTGTAATACACATCATTATTTAATTGTTTAACAACAACAAAAAAACGTATTTTGGAGTAATGAAATTCCTCTTTCTGTCAGTCCAAACAGGGGGTGTGCCATTTCTAATTCCAGCTCATGAACTGAAAGGGAACCAGTTCTTAACTTTTAAATTTTGTCCAAAAGCTGCAAATAATACAGTGTGAAAGCATACCCTCGGGCAGGGGAAGAGGGACTGAATTGAATTTGATTCGGACCAAGAAATCCAATCAATGTGAAAACGGCCTGAAAACAAATTGTTTTTGTCCTGGCACAAGCCCTAGAGCTCTCAAGACCCAAACAAACATGTTATAGTGGGGTGTGAAGAGAGTGCTGGAACTCTTGCACTGATTCTCTAGGGGCTGGATGGTTTCGTTTGAAGTGCATTTGAGTGACGTTGAGTGAAATGTACACTGGTGTGGAGAGAGCAGCTAAAGCCTCTTTCTGTCATTCCCTCAGAAGAAGAAAGAAAATGGAGGGATAGAGGGGTGTCTGCAGCAGTTGAAGGCAAAAGAAAACACTCCCTTTGGGTTTGCCTGCACTCTGGGTTTGGCTTGGGGGGGGGGGGGATTGAACTCCTGAGGTCCAAGGAGAAGGAAGGGAGGGGCGACACTCAAATCAGCTAATGGGACACAAGCAGTCTCTGATGAAATACCTCAGGAGTGCCTTTTATCTGCCCACTGCAGACTCTGCTTCCTACCTGGCATAGTTTTATCTCGTTGACATATCGAGTGGACCTTGACAGGGCCTGTACTAGAAAACATATTATACCATTACTCCAGGCCACATACTGGGCTCGTCTTCTTTCCTCCCCAAATCCCTCTCTTTTTTTCCCTCTACACCCAGAAAGAAAGTTCAGGAAGCACAACCCGTGGAGAGATAAACTGTTTTGATATAACAATTGCGGAACCCACAGTAACTAAGGTAATACTGTGGCCCCAAAACATATTTGGACATTTGAGATGCAAATGATATGTAAAAATATACAAAAAAATATTTTCACATATCATCAAACAACATGGGGTTTATTTTAAATAAATTCAAAACAAAGGTTTATGCACTGCCATTCAAAAATTTGGGTTGGTAAGATTTTTTTGCTCATCAACATTGTTACAATTTAAATCAACAGTATTTTTTAATTTATTTTAATATGGTTTATAATGCAATTAATGATATATTTTCAGAAGCCATTACTCCAGTCTTCAGTGATCCTCATGTTAAAAAAAATGCAGGTAGTGTCTGCACGTTAAGTTACATCACAAAACATTTGGCCAGGTTTCTGAGGCAGAGTAAGAGTTTAATGATCAACAACAAAATAATGCAAGCTTTGGGGAGTACTACGTGAATAATGAATTAATACAATAGTAATTGTTCAATAAAAATAACATCAAAAGTGGAAAAGTTTGGTCAAAACCTTACATTTACACACAAACTGACCACCAAACACAACTCTCAGATGCCCTCTTTCTTTTTAGCTTAACTGTCACAGAATGCACAGGACTGTTGGATATCATAGACAGTGAAGGATACATCTATAGACCTATTCGGACGGTAATTGTTTCTCGTGGGGTGGTAAGGTAATTTCATAATTTACAAAGGCTAGTCTGTGATTTTATTGCCGTCCGAAATCCAGAATATCATTGTTTTTCTCCCACTATCCGCGTAAAAGTCCTCAGCCGAATTACTTACTGTTGAAATAGGTAGACAAACACCAAGACAAACACCAAGGTCGTGTGGTGATTCAATTGCCATCCGAATCCACATCTCTGAGTTTTCAAGAAAAGATTGCTTCAAAATTAACTGTTTTTATCCTTTTTGACCCCTGCAGAGCACCGTATCATTGCGCTTTACTGTAATTAGGATGCATTTTAAAGATCTAGCCTATTACTGAAATGCTGGAAAGTATTTTAAAAAATATTTTTTTTATCACCGCTCAAAAGAGAAAAATAAGAAACACGTAAACATGTAAAATAAGCCATTGTTATGGCAGTAATTGACGTTAAATTTGCAGTGTTCTATTAACTTTATTCCATTAATTTCCACATTTTAAAATGACATATTTTAAAACAGGACATTTAAATAATTAAATAATTTATTATTTCCTTTTATTAAATTAAATATGATTTTATTCGTATTATTCCAGGCAATGGCATTTTTACAGCAGACGATCATTATACTGACTTATGTGAGCAGGATCACAAAACTCGCTCCTCCACCGAGAATAAATCACCATCCGAATGCAAGTTTTATCACTAAGGTGGCATGCAAATGTATTTTTACGGACGTCCACATGAGAAACCATTACCATCCGAATAGGGCTAATGAAGGTATCTCAAGAGACAGGAATTGAGGCTTACATTGTACTCCGACATCCATTTATAGGACCGATTATAGGACCACTTTTAAACCTAGATTTGAGTATGCAAGTAATTAAAACTAAGTCATAAATGAATAAATAAACATATCATGTAACTCGTATTTTTGATAATTTGCACACACAAAAAGGTGATCTCGTGATTATTTGGAACTTGATGGAAGCTAATAAACGATAAGGTTAATAACAAATCAATTAGTCTGCAAAAACTGCTGTTTCGTTAAATTTTTGTAATATGCTGATTTAATTGTTCATATATATATATATATAAACAAAAAAGAAATCCACATCTGTGTCTGTATGAATGTATGCTTCGCTCTCTTATAAGTGGCCAAAATCACTCTTACATCGACCGCCAGAGCCCTTCTTTGAGCTCCATTCGATGCCCCTAGCTGATAACCTTCTCAGCCCTGTGAAATAAAGATACAGGTCAAAGCAACCATTAAAGGCCAATTGCCACATAGCAAACTGCAGTGTAACACAAGAGCTTCACCAGCATCCCAATGAGACTGCCTGGTCCCCTACATCAACAGCATGTCGTGAAGAAACATGAACAATGCTTTGAAGAAACATGAATTGAGCATATTGCTAGCTAGTTTTCTTGCTTATTAGCTCAACAAATATTTATTTTTATACACACATAGAGCATGTTTTTTAAGAACATTTTGAGTCATTATTAAGGCTACAACTAAATGATGTTTTATTAAAGGGGTGGTTCCGTGTTTTTTTTCTAGGCTTGGTTGTGTTTATGGGGCACAGTATAACATGTCTTAATACTTCTTCTTTTTTTAAACGGCATATTTTTCTTATATTTTACCTTTATTTCACACCGCTGTCTCCACTGTCCTTTGAACGGCTCGTTTGCTTCCTGGTTCTATGAAGCCCATCCCTCTGAAAAACGCAATGGTCTTTGATTAGTTAGATGGGTAGTTTCATGTATTTTTATTGGCTGAAGTGAAACCAAGGGGGTAATCTAGCACTCGGAAAGCGTTCCACCCATTGCTAACCAAGCCATCACCTGCTCTTAGCATCCTATTGACTCCCATTCATTTTTGAGTCACTTTGACAGTGAATAACTTTACATCTGAGACGTTTAAAGACTCCATTTGTCCATGGTTTATTTAAAAAAAAAAAACACGACAATGCATAAAAGGCTCCATTACCATGTATCTTTCACTATCGCCCCGCAGAAGCTGTTTTTGTAAAAATAGGCTAACGTTTGCGTCATAACCAACGCGACTCTGTCGCACAGTTGAGAAATTACCGTATAGACCTGAGGAGACGCTCGCAGGCAATCTTTTACTGTCTATGAGACAGTCGGGGGGATGTGGAGACATAAAGTCTGATAAAGTCAAGGGAGAAGAATGGGGAGAAGCCCATAGTGAGCCAAAAGCAACGGGAGAAAATATTTAAACAACATGATTCAGATTTCACTTTCCACAACTACTAGAAGACCTACAGCTGTCCGACAGGTTGCTCACGTCACATCTACGTTGTCAAGCTCAGTCTGAGGCTGCTCAGTTCGCTCAGCCATCAGGAAGTGAGTGTTCCTTACTGACCTCGCTTTCCACCATTGAAGTCAATGGAATAGTTCTGTCCATTTCTTTTACTGTCTATGAGTAAAACACCACAGCCCTTACCATTACGGGCGGAAGTCACATCTGCGTTGACTAGCAAGGGTTTATGATGTCCCAAACCCAGGAAGAAGCTCGTTGTAGTCCAAACGGGCCGTTTTTGTAGGCAATAAACTGCCATAACTTTAAAAGATAATATCTCTGTTTGCATTGAACTTTCAGCGCTGTAACTTTGCAGATATTCTTTATGCTCAAGCAGCAACATTACACACTAATTAAAGTAAAAAAAGTTAAATTGCATGCAACCGTCCCTTTAACAAAGTTCAAAAGGAGCACGTTCAGAAAATTAACATGAGTGGAGAGCACTCAGCAATCGACAATAAGAAGTGTATATATATATATATATATATTCTGCCGTCTCCCCTCAATTTGTTGACATTTTAGCAGCATCCCCCCACCACCCACCTCACTTCTAGTCCTAACCATTTACATACACAGGGGATACTCTGGGTTCGGGACAAATTCCGAGCTCGGTGCCCTCTTGAGGCAGCACGCTAAATGCGCATTAAATTTTACTCCCTCGAATTGTATGTAAGTGTGAACTCGTGAACAATAATTCTGTGATGATATCCAATAGATGTAAGTATTTTTGTTACAGCATTCATTGGGGCTGCTGAACAGGAAATCATGGCACTAAAATGTGCTGGAGATGTGGAAGCTAAGACAGAGCGATGGATGGATGGATGGATGGATGGATGGATGGATGGATGGATGGATGGATGGATGGATGGATGGATGGATGGATGGATGGATGGATGGATGGATGGATGGATGGATGGATGGATGGATGGATGGATGGATGGATGGATGGATTTCCACTGCTTGGCCAAACCTTGACTGTTGTCATCTCTGACAAAATGTATTTACTGTCACTATTGATTAATTTAATGCATCTTTGCTTAAGAAAAGTATTAAGTTATTTTAGCACATCCAGGTCTATGTGGGTAAATTGCCTATTTTTCTTCTCTATGACATTGACTTTATCTAAACCCATCCTGTCTTTGTCTCAACTTCTTTTTGTTCCTGATGCCACTCAGTCAACTTTTCTCTGTCTTCTGGTTTCATGAGTTAGCAGCTGCCAGAGTGAGCCTGGCACTGGTTAAAAAGCATCAGTTCTGTCCCCGTCTGTATGGAGGTCCAGGTGGGACTGTTTTCCTGCAGAATCTGGCATAGACTCTAGGCATCTTTTTCACTTCTCTAATCTTGTTTATCACCTCTTCCCTAACCAATCCATTCTGAACAGCTGATTCAAATGTACAACAACCATTGATCACTTTCACAAGTGATGTCAATGATCATTACACTATGATATGATGCTTTGAGAATCAATTCAAATCCATTCAACATGATTATGAATTATTAATTGTTACATTATCAAACTGAATATAAATGCTGGTTAATTTGATATTTCAGTTATATTTAAAACAGAAGATCACAGGATGACATCAAGGCCATGACTGAAATTCTATCACAACAGTAAAAGGCTTAGGCCCCGTCCACACGAAGCCAGAGCTTTCCCAAGCAATCTTTTTTTTTTCTCGTTTCAAGAAATATCTGCATACACACGAGATCACTGAAACGACTCAAAATGATGTAGTATACATGCCAGGCCAGTGTGTGGTGCTGTAATTCTGCTACAGAGGTAAAATCTCATGATAAAATAACAATAAATACATTTGCTTCTTAACAGATGTGTTTTATATCCCTACACTTACCCCAACCCTAAACCTAAACTACAATAATGCAAATACGGTAATTAAATGACGCAATATTGATGTGCGCATGCCCAGTGCCCGTTGCTGTCTCCCTTTAGTCTTTCACCGTGCCGGATCCATGTGAACGAAATGCTGATACGGTACAAAATTTATACGTATACAGCTAAGCGCATTTTCATGTAGCCTGACAAGCCAGACCCACATCGAGATGTTTGGTCTTCAAACTCACCATAGACAGGGCTCAATCCGAGGGGCGGGATAAACGGTTGTCTTTCAAACTCCCTCTGCACGGCGTGCACCCAATTGGATAGCACTACAACTAACCAGAGCTAGTTGAAAGATTGAACTTTTGCCGTATCCGGTCGGCAAAATTCAGAACATATCTTCTCTTGAATGACTTCAGTGCCGTTCTTTGTTCTTTTCTTGAGAGAAAAGCTAAACTCCAAGTCTTCCAGAGTCGCGGTCAAAGCTAATTCATCATGTTAAGCAGATTAGATTTGCTGCCGCTAGGGTGCGTCTAGATTTCTAGGCTAATCTCCATGTGGACGTGGCCTTAGTTTAGTTGCCTTTTGGTTTCCATATGTTAGTCCCTGTCTCCTAGTTTAGTTTATTCTTGATTAATCCCTAGTTAGTTCCCCTAGTTACTAATTATATTCACCGGTCAATCATAATGTATCCCTGTGTATTTAAGCCCTTAGTTTCCTTGGTCTTGTGTCAATGTTGATTTGGTAGTGTTTACTATCTCCTGTGATCTCCTGAGAGTTATGTTGTCGATTTATTAAAGTTTTTGTTTCTTACACCTTTTGTAATGTGTTTCACTACAGCCACTTGTGACACAGTTACAGCTGACTTTTTTTAAGCTGCCTAACCACACTATGACTTTGCGGGTAGTGTTTGTGCACTAATGTAGGGGAGCACAGGGCACAACCTAATGCGGGATTAGTTGTAACGCATGGTTTAAAACTTTCCACACATGCCAGGATGACGAAGCTTGGTGTAATTACTAGTTACCATATCAACATTATTTAGAGCAAAATTAAAAATATCTTTGGATATATTTTATTCTGTACTTTATTAATTATTTTGAAAACCAAAGAGTGAATAATGACTTAGAGTCGATGTTCAGAAATGATTCATTATTTTTATTATTTTGTTTTTAATTATGCTGTATTATTTTAAGCTAAAAATAACAATTGGAAAAAGTTGGTCAGTTTGTGTGTAAATGTATGTTACATTCACACACAAACTGACCACCAAACATAACTGTCAGGTGTCATCTTTATTTTTTAGCTGTCACAGGATTTTGGGATATCATAGGCAGTGAATGATACATATATAAAGGTATTTCAGAAGACAGAAAGTAAAGCTGTATTCCAATATCCCTTATGCCTTTATACGTTGGAAGGCCTCCAGCGAAGTCAGCATTTTTACGCAACCACTACTAACGCAATTTTTAAGCAGAAATTGTTTAAATGAAGGATATTGTTATGTTTAAGGTCCTTGAGGCATTTCGGGGTGTTTAGAAACAGTGCTTTCTGATATAGAAAATGAATCATTTTGGAGTGGACTTTGTGCTTTGTAACTTTGCAACCCTTTTTCATATACAAACAGCATCATACTTTAAGAAAACATTGAGCGTTGAAACAAGTAAAAAGGCATTATAGGACCCCTGTAAAACCTAGATTTGAGTATGCAAGTAATTAAAAGTAAGCAAGTAAGTAATAAATTAATAAACAAATTCATCTCATTTGATTATTTGGAACTTGATGGAAGCAAATAAACGCTAAGGTTAATAACAAATAAATTAGTCTGCAAAAACAGCTGTTTCACATTATGTACGATTTCAGCTAAAAACAACTCAAAATAACATAAAACATAATTATGACTCAAATCTGATTTGGTGAGCAACATTTGTTTCATTTTAAACTATACTGTTCAAAGTCCATAAAAATGGGGGAAAAATTTTATAAAAGTGGTGACATTGCTTTGTAACCATAAACAGCTAAACTCTGCTTTGTATTGCGCACACAAGCACAAAAGAAATCAAAGCAGAAAATGCAACCGTTTAACGGGCACCTCAAAATTTCCTCTGCTTGGGCAAGCCTTGACTGTTGTCGTCCCTCACCAGCATGTGTTTGTCTCACAGATGACCTCCCTCCACCTCAGAGGTCAGAAAGCCAGAGAAGTAAGGATGTCTCAGCCAGAATGCCATTAACCTCATGAGCCTGGACAAATGGAGGCACTGTGATCTCACCGGTCTGCTGGACCTTGCGCCTGATTGCTGCAGTGGTACTCTCTGAGTTACTGAGCGTTTGCTGAGCTGACCATTAATCCAGACATGGCCTTTCCCTTATACATGTATACCTCTATTCCTGCATCTCTGTGGTACAACTCTATAGAGATATCATATACTGTGTGCCATTATATAGAAACATACAGTAAACACACTGAGGTGAATTCAATAAAGTCTTATGTGGAACAAAAAAAAAGAATATTCTGAAGAATGTTTTTCCCAAGTCAATAGGGTCCAAAACATCATTAGACTCCATTGACATTCATTTTATAGCCAAAGAATGCTATACTATTCCATGGCGTAGGCAGAATTTAATTTTTGGCTGGGCCCGGGCAAAAGTGAGCAGGCACTTTCACACGAGGTGGGGAGTGGGGGGTTGGAGGGTTGTTTGACAGAATCTTTAGCTCTGCTGATGGCTAAGGCTCAAATGGGGCATTCTGGAGTGCTATAAACACCAGAGCAAGTCCCAAGAGTATATGGAGAGAGGACAAGGTGGATTAAACCGTCTCACCCCCCTAAGGAGCCTCACGGCCAGGTTGTGCATCCCAACTGACTTACCTCCTATGGGATTGTGATATTCGGAAAATGTGGCAGCATAGACTTTGAGGGAGGGTGGAGACGGCCTTTGCTCCAACATTTGATGTAGGAAGGAAGGTGTATTCATTGCACTCCAGTGTGCATTGGTTTATTTTAGTTACACTTAAAGTAGATTGGCCTCTCTAGTGAGATTCTTATTCCTATTTGTTTAGAATTGTAAGAACTGATATTCTAGAGGTGTTCATTATTTAATTTTATGCCCTTCTTAATTTGAAGACTACAATAATCATTTTCTCTTTTCATTTTGTGCCAGCTGAAAAGATTGACATGTGAAAAATCCACTGTTTGATCCACTCCAAAACAAATTAAAAAAAAAATTCAAATGAGATTGATACCTGAAATGTGCTATATGCAGCTGTATCTAACACAATCCAGTAATCCAGTAATGCATGAAAATAATACAGCCTTCCATAAAACATTTTTTTTAATATAATATTGTGAAAATGTCAGGTTCAGGCATCTGGTAACAGGCATCGGAGCCAGTCATAATGTATTGCTGTATATTCTGTGTAGAATCAATGCGCTCAACCCTAAACCCAGATTAAAGTCAACTCTGATCAGATCCCTGCCTGCGCCAAGAAGGAAATCCAATCTGGTCACATAGATTCCTTTCAACAAATCTTGCTGTGTGTTAATATGTCACAGTGGGGGCCAAAGATTCTGGGAAATGGGAAAAGAGAGGCAGGAAATGGGATTTTCTCCACCACCATGTGCTGGCATGTGAGCTCTTTCCCTCTCGGCCCTGATCTCTACTCAGGAAATTGAAATTTTAATTCTATTAAGGCAAAGCTGTGAGGCCAGGTGCATCTCTGATTGTGACTTATATTAGCCTATAAATGGCATGTCAGCCAGATCTAACATACCAAATCAAAGCAGATTAGCCAAAAAGGTCTCAAACCTACCCCTATCTGTCCCTTCAATTTATCCCCTGCCTTTTCCTTCTTACTGCTTAAAAAGAGCATCTTGGTAGTAAAAAAAAAAATGACAAAGGCCTTTATTAGAGACATCAAAAAATACAATTAATAATAATAATAATAATTAAAAGGATATACAAATCGTACAAGGATATTTGTTTGTTTGTTTTGTTTTTCATATGTAGGAAATGTCCACCATTCTCCATTTTCTAATTGAGCTGTTTATTTTATTGTTCTTTGGTGTGACAAAATATTTTTTTAAACAAATATATGAAAAAAATACATTTAAGTTTATCTTATATTGTACTCATTAAATGTGCATATTTTGTCTTAACTTAAAGCATGAAAAAACATATAACTTACTTTTTGATGGAGTCATGATAGAACAATTTCAAATATATTGCACATGGGTCCCATCAACAGAACATAATAAATATGGTGCACATGTATGAGTTTCCTGAGGTTATGTCATTAAATTTGTCAGAATAGGCGAACAAAGAAACAAGCTGTTCAGACAAACTTTACATCATTTTTATTTTGTTATCCACTCATCACCTGCTCTCATTAAATGCCTTGTTGCAGAAATGACTAGCATCATCAGAAGCAATATTCACCTGGCAAACTAGCTAACATTAAACAAAAAGAGGAAAACAATAACCAAACAATCAACAAGCCATTTCTGTGCAAAATTGTACATTTTAATGACAGTGAAAACCAAATTCAGGCACTCTCGCTCACTGCACTAGACAAAACAAAACAATTAATTAGACCAATTTACACAGCCATTACAGACAAGCGAGACAACCACCGACACCCCTGATTGAAAATGAGAGCAGTTTCCTTTTTGCCCCTATGAGTGCTGAACTTTACATTAGGAGATTGTGTGTAAAAACAGTCTGCAAGACTAATATTCCACTTTAATGAGGATCTGACATACAGTGAGGAATAAAAAGAGATCTTTTATGATGGTGAACTGACTTTAAATGTCTGATTAGCCCAAATGAATGAGTGTTAACAATCCCGAATCGATAACTAGTCAACAATGGCACCATGCTGACAGTTAAACTCCATATCAAAACTAAGTACTTCTCCCTCAACAACAGTATAATGACCTGTCTTCGTTGTAAATCTGATTTTAATGCCAAAATATGGGAGCGCTGACAGGCTCCAGCTGTGTTATGCAAAAGCAGATCATATTTCTGCAACACAAGAGAAAAAACAAGTAGAGTTTATTGTGCTTATCGATCTAAAATGACCTTCATGCCATTTATGTAGATGTGAAATGTGAAAACCTTTCATAAGTCTTTTCATAAAATAAACTGTTTGCTTTCTGGTCTATTTAATTTATTGGTGAGAAAAAATATAATGTAAAATTGTATGATGTACAAAATTACATAAAGTTGTTATCGGTAGATTCATACTTTAGCATCTTAAGAGCTATTCACGTAAGAGTCTCGCATAAGGGGCACAAGTTACATAAAGATGAGCTGATTAGCATTGCATATCTGAGCAGAGGATTATGGGTAGGAGTCTGAATTGTGTGTAGCTCAATTAAAAGTCATGCAGGCCTGGAATGTTACCTGCATAAAAGAAGAGGAAAATGTTGGCACAAAGTGAACAATCATTGATATAAAAGAGCCGGGAAAAACTTGATAGAGAGAAGTCTTCTTATAAATGTTGAAAACAGTGTTGCTATTTAATACTAATATTTAATACTCATGTATTTTAAGATTCTTTGATGAATATAATTTATTTGAATTGAAAATCTTCTAAAGAGACCAGTTTTGTGATTTTTGGCCAAAGCCTTTAGAAGTTACAAGCAAGTTATTTTTATATCTCCTGACCAATAGGAGGCACTGTGCCGAAACATGGCTTCAATTTCAGTTTGTATACAACTGATTAGTAAATGATTAACGAATGATTTATGAAACATGACTATGCATTCATAAATGATTAATGAGTGATTTGTTAATTATTTTACATATATTTAGTAGATTCAGTTATAAGTAATTTACAAATGATTAGTTGATCTAATAATTTACAAAACATGACAATGCTTTTCATAAATGTAACTTTTTTGTATGTTTTGTAGATTCAGTTATACATTATTTACAAGTTATTAGATAATGATAAACTAATAATGTACAAATCATGATTATACATTCATAAATGATTAATATGCTAACGATTTACAAATCTGTCATAAGTTAGGCCTATCTTTAAAAAAATAGAATTTCATAAAATAATCAAACAGATCCTTAGTAAATGTTTAAGTTACTAGTTAATATATTATTAATCACTGAAATGTCAATATACCATTATCTCATTAAATTGTTAATCATGAACAAATGATGATCAAACCATTAGTAAATGATGAGTAGCCTATATAATGTATTGATGCAATATTATTCCAATGAATCAGATGAAGTCATTTAATTCTTTGCATTTGTAAAAGTAGACATGATTTTATAAATATAAATAGGCTACTTTTTATTGCAAAAACTGACCAAAAACAGTATAAAGCTGTTGCATGTTGCATTCAAAGTTTTCTGAAGTCATACGATATCTTTATGTGAAGAACAGTTGAAGAGTTGATCTTAATGTTGTTATCATTGAAATGATGATTCCTTTATGAACGCATATTTCTTATATTTATCATTCAAATAATACTCCTGACTCTTTAGCATGATACAATCGGTCACATGACACATGAGAGCCAATGGCATTTTACAATCAAAGCTGACGTAATGACGCAATTGGTCACAAGACACACGATAGCCAATGCTGTCAAAGCTGACGTGACGTTTCTTCCTGGCGGCAAATTTTGAAATGTGTTAATCATCGGCCGGTGGATGAACTCGACGCTGCTGATCGCTTCTGGGGATTTACTTCACACAAACCAATCGTTTGGCCTCGGGACACTTGGAATATTTGTACTTTTTGAATAAATTGTTCCTGCAGTCATATCTGCCTGTTTTATATATATATATATATATATATATATATATATATATATATATATATATATATATATATATATATATATATATATATATATATATATATATATATATATATATATATATATATATATATATATATATATATATAACACAAACGGGTAGGTTTCGGGAAGGGATTGGTTATGTGACGAATTGGAGTTAAATACTTACAGTAATTAGATCAATTACCTATTTACACATTTCTATTGCAACTGAATTTTCACATTTAAAGTTACATTTGTTGTAGCAATCAATAGGCGCATTTGTAACGGGTGAGAAATATCCACAAATGACGTGTAAAACATTTACAAGTGATGAATGGTCTACACTTTAGATTAGGGGATGCAGAAAGTGTTGTAAATGCGTTGTATACATGTACAGATCATTTGTAACGGTGATAAAGATTTGTAAATGATTTATTCATGCATTTACAACATCATCTCTAACAGGTGATGAACACTTTGTAGTGTGTACTTTAATGTAAATGCTGACTGGTGAGGGTATAGACAGCTGTCTTCTCTGACATGTGCTCCTGATGCTTCACTGGTAAAACCAGTTCACATTATCACTAACATTAAACCCCACACAGAACACAAGTCTGACCCATTGAGTGAAAGGATTTAACTTAACACACTGCAATCCCCTGACTTAGTCATTCTCAAATGTTTATTAATTTGACAACTAGTAATTTATCATTCTTATAAAAATAGCTTTAGCATAAATGCATTTTGTGGGTTTTAACAGACCAGCTTAAAAATGTAATGATGCATCATAAATTATATATTCATTATCTACTAATGGTTTGATAATCATTTGTTCACAATTAACAATTGTTTATTGATATAATGGTACACTGACATTTCAGTGATTAATAATAGATTAACTAGTAACTTTACCATTTACTTAGGATCTGTTTGATTATTTTATGATTTGCTATTTTTTTAAAGATAACTTACCACAGATTTGCAAATTGTTAGCATATTATACTTAATGATTTATGAATGTATAATCATGATTTGTAAATGATTAGTTTATCGTTATCTAATAACTTGTAAATAATTTATTAAAAAATCTACAAAATATACAAAAAAATAACAATTTAGTAACATTTATGAAATGCATTGTCGTGTTTTGTAAATCATTAGTTCATCATTAACTAATCAATTGTAAATTACTTATAACTGAATCTACTAAATAAGTAAAATAATTAACTAATCACTCATTAATCATTTATGAATGCTTAGTCATGTTTCATAAATCATTAGTTAATCATTTACTAATCACTTGTAAATGACTTGTAACAGAATTTACAAAACATTCATAAAATGTTAGCATATCACTTGATAATCATTTATGAATGTTTTTTAAATGATTAGTTCATCATTAACTAACCACTTATAAATGACTTACAACTGAACGTTATTATAAAGTGTTACCGAAGTTTGAAAAGATATTAGCACAAACATAAGTCAAACTTTGGACAGGTGGTGGCGCTAGAGGGATATAGTAAGAGACTCCAAATTTGCTATGGTCAATGTTTGAACAAACTTCTATCTGTGTGCCAAATTTCACAACTTTTTACCATATGATTCTATGGGCGGCAATAGACTCAATAGCAGAAGAAGAAGAAAAACGGAAGAAGAATGATCAGAATGCTAATGATAACAATAGCTGCCTATGCACCTTTGGTGCTTGGACCCTAAAGAACACGAACACACAGGAAACCCACAGGACACACTGCAACAATCTGACACAAGACTGATGCTGCGTCCCAATTCGCCTACTTATACTACGTCCTAAAAGTATGTACTCTTTATGTGAAGAAAAAGTATATACTTTTGAGTGTATAGCAGAAAAGTATGCAAGCTACGGGACATACTACTTTGCCATCTTTAACGGACTCTGTCGCTTAGTTACGTGCATCCCGTCACCGTTTATCTGCTCTTACAATCATCGTCAGATTCGTCACAGTTCAAATCCTCCACATTCAGATTAATCTCCTGCCGTATCGGAGAGAAATGTAGCCGCTCGTTGATCTGCCATTTGTGGGTCTTCAATGCAGAGACTCTCCTCATGTGTTTGCAGTTTAAATATAATGATGCATTAAAAAGTTAATGGCCAAACGTGTCATTACAAAAGTTCATAATGCTGCTGCATGTGAAATATAATGTGGACAACACTGAATAAATATATTTTTGTCAGGTTAAATATTGATAGGGTCACTCAAACCCCTTTATCTAAACTTCTCTACTTAACCGCATGCTTAACCGTCGAACTCGCACATCCGTCATGTTTGTAGTTTTTTAACGCTTTTTATCCGCGTTTGTAGTTCTAATCGAATCCTCGTCCAACTCGCAATGGGTTGTGGGCAATATCAGCCGTTAGAGTGCCCATCGATCCATACTGTGAATTCGGACCGGAAATAGTAAACCATCCGGGAATCTTTGGAATACTCTTTTCAACATACTACGATTTGGGACATACTAATTCTATTTTCGAATACTATTTAGGATGGATAGTATGCGAATTGGGACGCAGGGCCTGTGAGACACAGGAATATATGGGCCCGGTAATGAGGTGCAGCAGGTGAGAGTGATCGGTGATGAGTAATCAGTGACCACGCCTCCAACAACACCACACAACACAGACAGAATGAGACAGTGAATTCATGAACCATGACACTAATAAACTGTTCACATAGTGCCCTTCCAAAGTTTGATTGACCTACAACACAGACCTCTGATCCTTTTCTAGGGAGAAACTGTTGCCGCAAGTATCTGGATTGCATAAAAAGTGATCTTTGAAATTCCCAGCGCTCTAAAATGTTCATTAGCATTCAGTTAAATGCAGGAGCTATAGATTAATAGACAAGCATGCTAATACAGTGATTTGAGTGGGATCAAATGCAGCCTCTGCTGTCGTACCTCTAGGACAAGCACATCTGATGCCTCATTAAAAGTTATCATTTGCTTTTAAAGTTAATTAACGTAACTTAGTTAAAGGTGAATGGCATAATGTTGTGTGCCACAAGCAAAATCTGATTCAACTCATCATCTCATTAGAAGAGACTTCAAGACCTGAAATGAATGGGTCAAGTAAGGGACCCAGCCAACATATGTATGTGGATCCTACATGGGTTATTCTTGGGCTACATGGGTACTTACTGGGCATGGGCCCAAAATTGGCATTTTATCTGGGTCATCCATGTAGTTCCCACATGGACAAACCCATATATAGGTACAAGTTGGGTCACTAATGGGAAATGAGTGCACAGGCTCAAAATTGGCAACACAAATTGGACCCAGTTGGGTTTACTGAACAGGTTAAATGTGCACAAGTAGCCTAATCAGTTAATGGTTCCAGACTGGGGACCTACCTTATTCGAGCTTTCCTGTAGCTTAATCAGTAGAGCGTGGCGCTAGCAACAGCAATGTCATGGGTTTGATTCCCAGGGAAAGCAAGAACTGATAATAATGTAAAATGTATACCTTGAATGCAATGTAAGTCGCTTTGGATAAAAGCGTCTGCCAAATGCGTAAATGTAAATGTAACCATGTAAAACATCCAAAATATTTACTGTCGCCAGGAAGAGCAGGAAACACTGATCTATGGTCCATGCATTTATTTTATGCATTTACTTTTGCTGTTTTAACCATGTAGGTTTAATGACTTTACTAGTACTTCCTGTAGTAAAGGTAAAATCCGGTTATCAAGCCGATTTAAAGCTCTGAACATGTCAAAGCAATAGGGCCTGGTGCAGACCAAACATCCCCTCCGCATTACCAATTTTCCACAGGGCTTTTCCTCAAAGTTCTTTTTTTCACCGGCTGGGTGAAGCTTTAGTGTGCAGCTGCACTCATGCTGTGCTTGTCAAGAAAATCCAGTTCTCTGTTTCCATACACCACATATGCTTAACATGTCACTTCTGAGCCCAATATCCCCATGGCTGCGCTCAAAAAAGACCAAGTGGAATAATGGAAGAGTACAGTCTCCACATGCCATGTGACACATTCAGCAGTTCAAATGAACACTGCGGCTCCCAAGATACATTACATTAAATGGATCAGACAATGCCAGGGTTTACACAAATTTGTATTCACTTCTGTTTTTTTGATGGATGATAATAAATATGAATTAAGTAAAAGTTTGAATCACTGCAAGATCAATATTGTGATTCATAAAGAAAAAGCATGTTCTTCAATAGAATTATTACTGAAATAATAATGTAATAAATTAATATATAATTATAAATCAAATAAATTACTAAACTAATAAAAAAAAAATATATATATATATATATATATATATATATTTCATTATAATATCAGTATAATATAGTATTATATAATTATTATCTTGGCAAGTACGACTACAAGCCAACAAAATGCTGTTAGCATCCAACCCGGGTGCAAATAAAAGTAATAATCTTAAGTACTGCTAAAAATGCTGATTATGACCATGAATATGCATACCAAATATATCATATTTAGGTGTGCATACTCACACCTTTTAAAAAAGATGTGCAGTTTGATGAATGCACAGTATGTATACCTAAATTGAACGCTGGAAGGTGTTCAGCTAATGCTAAAATAAGTATGTGAGAGCTACTAAAAGTGGTAAGTGATAATGATGTCTTAAAGCAGAACATTTTACAAAGTCACAGCCTCAGGAAAGAAACTCTGGGAAATTATAATATAATATAATATAATATAATATAATATAATATAATATAATATAATATAATATAATATAATATAATATAATATAATATAATAATTAATATAGAGTTTAAATACTGTATATGTTTTAGCATATTTTTGTACTCAATAGCTGTCTCATTTTGTTAAAGGGGGGGGGGGGGTGAAATGCTGTTTCATGCATGCTGAGCTTTTTACACTGTTAAAGACTTGGATTCCCATCCTAAACAGACAACGTTTCAAAAACTAATGCTGGACGTTTGATGGAGTATTTCTGTGTCAAAAATACTCCTTCCGGTTTCTCACAAGTTTCGAGTTTTTTTCGAGTATGGCTCGGCTTGACGTGAACAGAGCGGAAGATCCTTGTATGGGCCGTACGGGCTCTTCTCCCGGTAGGGTGCGCGCGCGTGACTAGAGCGAGAGAGGAAATGCCTGCCCATAAACTCTCTCAGGTGCAGATCCAGTCATCCGTGAACACTTCTGACGCGCCCTATGGTTGCGCCGCGCTCCACTTTATTCCTATGGTTGACGTCGAGCGACTTCAACGCTTCAGCACAGCATTCCGGGAAGGCAGCGCTGCATTTGACCCGATTTGAACGCAGAAATGACGGGAAGCTTCACAACATCGCTTCAGTCGCGTCGCAAAGTGGATCTCCACTGTTCACTGCTGTCAGGACTTTACCAAATCATACCAAAGAAGTGTGTTTTTGACGGAGCGGTCCCAGCGATAAAGGTTCGGTCCTGCTTTGGAAGCAGCCGGTGAGTAAAACTGCTTCAAATGTCTATGCTGTTGTCGCGTGAGTTAACATCAGTAAACAACACGATCGCGTGCTTCATCATTCAAATGCGCTTACGGACTCTATTGTTGTATAACGTATAACCAATGAGATCATCTATGTATAACGTTACACTAGTCTGACGTGCAAAACCGTTTTGCTTGCTACTGCTAAGGTCACAGTAGTAGTCGCATACAATAGTCCATAAACCGAATCATGTCCTCATAAACTGCGAGAAAAGAAAATGTTGACAGGCCACTAAATACAGTACATACCACAGAGACGGACGTCCTGCTGTTGCGGTTTCTCCTGTTCAGTTCAGCCTCCGGATCTGATTCTGGATCATATCTGTATTACCTGAGATCGATAGCGATGGGCTTCTCCACCCTTGAGGTCGTCATTCTTTAGCTCCGCCCACACGATACGCCTCCAGGTGCTCATTTTTTTCCGGAAAGACTCGTTACAGCCCATATTTCTTTTATAAATATAATAAAACTAAAGACTTTTCGGAGATATGAAGGATGCAATACTACTCTATAGGTATTCAAGATGTTTCAAGATGATGGGGGTGTTTCAGGGCTGCGTCCTCCGGAGGACCCGTCCTGTGTAGGATGCAGTATACAGAGTGTCCTCAGAATCCATCAGAATTAAACGAGACGTCCTTTGTAAGACACACAGGCAGGAAGTATCACGTTGCTATGCCAACTTGTTCAGCCTCGTTGCGCACTCACGCCAGTTATATGAATGAAAATAATTTATAACTTGAAAATGACTTTGAAATGTTTCTTGTCTTGACATCAATGTATTGTTCTAAACGTTAAAAAAAAACACTAAACAGTTGTAATCCTGTTTACCACAACTATCTGTTCGAGGTAATAACACTTAAAAAACACAAACAAGCTTAAACTACTTACATTTAAACACCACACCTACGCTGGCATGTATATCTGGCGGTGTTGCCGTTTTTTCATATCATATATAAAAATATGACGTTTGTTAATGGAGACGCAAAGAATTGTGGGTTATCTCCAGCCGTGAAGGATACACTTATGCACACTCCGAATTCCTGTAAAAGAAGGACGCATTCGAAGGTCGTATTTGGAGTTTCCTACTAACTTTTTTTAAATGAGACGGCCTTATGACGTATGCAGCCTTCAAATGCGACCTCCGGAGGAAGCAGCCTTCCGAAATGAGACACAGCTAATTTTGTAATATTTAAAGGAAGTGTATGTAAGATTGTGGCCATGACTGGAACTGCAATCAAGGCCTGCATTTTTTTACAGTGTGCTGTATTTTTTAATTCAATTAAATTCATGGTCACACTTAAATACTGAGTTTAAATACTGCATATATTTCTGTATTTTGTCATATGATGTCTTCAGTCACTGAACCAATCAGAGTGATAGAGTTTATATGTTATAGCAAAAGATGATTTAAATGAATTCAGTTCAAATCTTTTCCTGAGTAAAAATGTATATTTGGCAGCAAAGAAACAAGACAACCTTCACATCTGAGATCTTAATCATGAGAATCTTTATAAAGGGAGCCTGATGTGAAGGGAAAAAGAACTGATGTGTTCAACACCTTTATCTTTTGAAAATGAAAAATGATATGGATGGACTGCTCTCTCACCCAAGCTGGTGGATCTAAGACAGGGCCCTGGGGTAAAAGAAGGGTGTTCAGTGATAACGATGTTGTTAGTCTTCTCTCCCCACATTTCACTTCCCCTGTGTAGTTCAGCTCTGATGTGTTATTTTGTTCTGTTTCTGATCCTGTGAAATAATGTGATGCTGGCAGTAGGAGCAGTGCCTTTGAGAAGTTATCAGAATGCATCGTGAACACCAGTGAGGCTGCAAATGGCAAATGCAAAAGTGCCTTTCTTTTACAAATTACCAAAGCAGAAAGCAGGGAGAACTCTTTGTCACGGCTGTCCTTTCGCTCAAGCCCCCTTGATCTCTCTCAAACTCATTCTCACTTTCTAATAAAACTTATCCAGACACCCGAGTCATTCCATCAGTAGAGAGAAGGAAGAGACACAGATCTTGTGTCAGCAATTTGCTGAAATTAAACAACTTTCTATGCTACTTTTTTCTAAATTAACCATCACAAAGGTTCAGTGCTCTTAACTCGCATTTTGAGGCTCCTTCAGGCCCTGTTTCGTTTTAAAGCATGAGATTCAAAAGCCTAATTATGATAAATGAGAACAAAGTGCCTAGAGAAAAGAAATGCCACAAGACTAAGAAGCAGAGACTGGGGTAACCTCACAATTCAGATTAATAAAAAAAGCAATTTTATCCTAAATAAAGATAGATAGGGTAGAACTTTTAAAAAGAACAAAGGTTGGCTTAAAACAAATCTGCTCACAAATCCTGATGCAAAATTATATGTATGTATGTACTAGCTACCACTACTAGGAATATTACTCATGGGCACTTCACTTGTGATGTCATGGAATGTAGACCAATGAAATCGACGTCTTTGGTACACATCCTACAGACATGTCACGCGAATGCCATTCCCGCATTCCCCATTCTCCATGGTTGAAGCGTTGAAGTCTCACTTCAAAAGGGAACTGATTTAAGGCAGCCCCAGCCGAGTACGTCCTCCTCCGTAGCGCATCGAGCGCAGCAAAAACAGGGCGTGGCCGCTCGGGAACCAGCTCATGAACACGGGTCTATCTACTGAGGTGATAGAGACCATGTTGCACTCCAGAGCACCATCCACAAGGAGACTTTATGCACTCAAATGGAGAGTTTTTGTCACCTGGTGTACGAGCCAGGCTTTGGACCCTGTTAACTGCCCGGTCGGTTCAGTTCTTGAGTTCCTACAAGAAAAATTCTCTGCAGGGTTATCCCCGTCGACTCTGAAAGTATATGTGTCAGCGATATCTGCTTATCATAATCCATTAGATAACGCATCATTAGGGAGACACCCGTGGGTCACGCGTTTCCTCCGTGGTACCTTGAGGCTCAGACCTGCGGCACGCTCGAGGGTGCCTACTTGGGACCTGGCCATAGTTTTGGAAGGCCTTATGTTGGCTCCCTTCGAGCCATTAGAGGAAGTGTCAGAAAAGTTCCTCACACTAAAAACAGTGTTTCTTCTAGCGATTTCATCACTGAAAAGGGTAGGAGACCTACAGGCTCTATCAGTGGCACCCTCCTGCCTTGAGTTTGCACCAGGAATGGTGAAAGCATTTCTCTTCCCGAGGGAAGGATATGTTCCCAAGGTCCCGACTAATGTGCCGGGACCGGTAATGCTGCAGGCTTTCTGTCTGCCTCCGTTCACTAGTCAAGACCAAGAGAAGCTAAATTTGCTATGTCCGGTCAGGGCCCTAGATGTATATGTCCACAGAGCTGCCCTGTGGCGAAAGTCAGAACAGTTGTTCGTGTGTTTTGGGTCCCCGAGCAAGGGAAAACCGGCTTCAAAGCAGACACTTAGCAAGTGGATAGTCGAGGCTATTTCGCTCGCTTATGAGTCGGCCGGACATCCTTCACCAATGAGGGTCAGCGCCCACTCCACTAGGAGTATGGCTGCCTCTATGGCTCTTATTTTGGGAGTTTCACTGTCAGAGGTATGTGATGCGGCTGGGTGGTCCTCTCCGCATACATTTGTGAGGTTTTACAATCTAGACGTAGCCTCTACACCTGGGTCCCGGGTGTTTCTGGGTTGATTTACACATACAGACATTTGGGACTCTGGCGCCGTGGGTATTGAGGTCCCCTAGCGTTTCGACGCAGCTCAAAGTTCCCTCGAGATAGGGAAAGTCTCATGTTACGTATGTAACCATGGTTCCCTGAGAGGGAACGAGACGCTGCGTCGCTATGCCATACTCCCGGCATGCCTGTGATCGATTTGTTTGGCTTTTCCAGAAGCTAATAACTGTTTGGTCCAGGTGTGCTTTATAGCTTCCTGGTCGATGACGTCACCCGCCTATGACGTATCTTTCCGCTATTGGACTGATTACACGAGTGCTTCATGACATGGTACGCAGAGGCGTCCCCTAGCGTTTCGACGCAGCGTCTCGTTCCCTCTCAGGGAACCATGGTTACATACGTAACCTGAGACGTTGTCTCTGCACATTAAGCAACAGATCAGAATATTACCAGAGACAAGATTCTTATTTTACTGTTAGATAACAAAAAACAGATAGCATCTACTGTAACAAATGATTTACTGATAGTGTACTGCTATTCTTTGACATTTCTGGAGGAACTTCCTCTACTGGTAACACATTCTGTCAGGTAAGACCATACACCTCAGCTGGTTTCCCACATTGTTAACATATTTGTGATTCCATTCACGCCCAGTCAAGGTAATATATTCATGGGCAGACAAAGAAAGAATCCCTGACTACACATGAATATGCATTAAGTGAATCTGAAGGAAAATGGGAGGGGCAGAATGATGTTGTACAGTCATGGCAGATATATGGAATATGACATTCCACACATGGCTAACACTTCAGTGTCATTAATTAGCTCGTAAAGGTCTCTTGCTAACCTACTTTCATTTTCCAGACATACTTATGTGTATGCATAATTAGAGCATGCAAGTTCTTGTTAGTTCAAAATGGTTAGTTCATACAGAAGGATTTGCTTTGCTTTACTGTACATTGGTACAGTATATCATGTATAGTTATAAGTTGTACAATATACAAATACAGGTACCAATGTGCCATTTCGATACGTGAAACATTGTCATCTTATTTTTTGCAGTGAATTTCTGGCAACCACAGCTGACATTTTTATATCAGAATATCAGAAATAGGAATGGATACACATAAGCAGCTTTTCCACCATTCTCATTGCTAAACCATTCCGTGCCGATCCGGCCCAGCTGGTACTGACATGGTTTCATTTTCCACTGTAGGGCTGATAACAGAAGCTCTTTGGAATGTAATACAAATATGTCAGTCTTTGCCTTGGGTAACACAAGAGATGCATGAGATGTGAATAGCAACCACTTTATGGAGGATGATCAGCTATTTCTCTCATTAACATGTTTACTTTGTTTTTCCAGCATCAGAGAAGCTGATAGCCAGACAACAGAGAAGTGACCAATCCTGAAATTCATGCCTTGCAGAACCAAGCTGAAACTGTAACAGTAACCATTCCTTACCATTCCTACTGCTCCTTACCGTTCTTAGACCCATTTGGCCCAACAGTGGAAAAGCAGTAATAAATACAAATTGATTTATTGACCCCATTTTAAAGTAATAAGCCACAGAAGGTTTTGCATTATTGTCTGTTCTCAAGCAGGACACAAAGTGAATACCCTATTAATACACTGTAAAAATCATAGTAATGCCTGGTCTTAAGTGATTTTTGCTTTATAAAGTGCTAATACGATACAAATACGATAAAAAAATACCATTTAAAGTTGCATGAAACAGAAGTTTTTTACCTCCCTTCTTGAAATACTTTAATGAGTTGGAATGAGTTGGAAATCTCTAAAAAATTAAGTAATCGATTACATCATATTTTTTATTTTAAAAAATGCAAAGTTTAAAGTCCACATGAAATCAAAATCAATCTTATTTACTTTGCTGGCACATATTACAGGCCTAAGGGTGAACAATTAATCTGTGAAAGTTAATACACAGAAAAAAATAGTTTGCCGTGGTAATCTTTAATCAAAATCTGAAAAGTTACTTCCGGTCAGGAAACGGAGTTCCTTCTTAGCTGATGTCAGTTTGACGGCTTGCATTTTAAAATGTGTAACCACTCCCCTACAACCATTCGTCTGCTATGAGCGAGAGATGGAGAGGAGGAGCGCTATGGTAAAAACCCTGCCCTCTGTTCAATATTCCATTTCACTTGGAAATACGTCACAGCACTGAAGAAAACTCACTCGCTAGTTCCGGTTCACTGGGACTATAAGAAAGCAGACCAGATTTTTATTTTGTACTTGAATGTTTTAATTGCTTTTAACTTGAAACATTTGAGAAAGCTAATTCATACATTAGCTTAAAATTATAATTTAATCTCAACTAAAATATATGCCTAGTTCTGTCATGAAACTATAGATGGCTCAGGTTGGTGGGACATTAACTTTTAAATGTAAATGTAATAACCATTAATGTAGTAGAAATGTGAAATTATTTTTGAATTTGGTGCCTTCTAGACTGAGAAAAGACAGAAAATGTATTTTTGTCTCATGGGATGAAAGACAACAATTCCCAGAATGCTTTACTGCCCTGTGAGGCCACTCCCATAACCACCGCTATTGAATCACAGTGACTGAGTTAGAGAACAGACACTACAATTAAATACTGAACGTGTCTGGTCGCCGCACGGGTGTCACAGCACTAACGCTGTAGGAGTCCGATTACATTTACTGTCATGAATGAGGTAATCACGACCACGCTCGCGGCATACATTCACAGCGCATGTTCAGTCTGACACGTTTTCAGTTCATGCCTTTGGAAGCTTAACTTTCAAAGAAATTAATTTGAGAAGTTAAAACACTCACATTGCTCAGCATAGCTCCATTTACATGAATGCCTGTAGCTGCGAGCTGAGCTGTGAGTGCGATCTCCCATCCCCCATGCGCGGGTTAAAAATGTGGAAATGGCTCCCTCTGCTGGCTGTAGTCTTTGGCCTTTGGCCAAAAATTCCTCCGATGACACAAATATTATCAATGTAATGCTAATTACTGAAGTAACCCTTTAAGTGCATGACTGTTTCGCCAAACATTCTTAAATATTTGTTTCGTTAAAGACCAGGATCTATATTTAACATGGATAGACCTCTACCTGAGGAGGAGGGTAGTGAATGACGTCTCGGGTCGCTAACAACCCAAGGTATGCATTTAAGGGTTAATGCAAACTGATGATAATTACAATGGCACAATTATTAGATTTTTTTCTGATTAGTCCATGTTGCATCTGCAGACAATGAGCTTGCTGCTCAACATTTAAATTTCTGGTTACTGTTTTCTATAGCAATTTTCAGCGTGCTTTCAGAGTTAATCTAAAACCCTCCACCTTCCCCAGCTCCATGTGTATAGATCTGGTACGGGATAATTGATATATGCTATCTGTGCAGCAGCAGCAGCAACATGTCTTACATACTCACGTCAGTGTGTCATGTATGCATTGGCAGTAGCAAGTTCCTGTATTTGTTCTGCAGCAGCAATAATCTACAACAACAGCAATCATCAACAGTAGCAGAAATTGAACAGCAGCAGCATCAATAATATTAATCAACAGCAGCAGCAATTCAGCTGTAGCAGCGTAGCAGATCTATTCTGCCAAGACCAAATACATTTACATGTACATTGTCATATCCATTACCATGCTAAAAGTCATGATAGAAATTCAGCAGTGAAAACATGGCTAGCTTTGAAGGGTCAGGTCACCCAAAAATGACCATCCTCAAGCCCTCACTTTTGAGTCAGAGTTCACATATTGGGAGCATGGGAAATAGAAATCCCAGCTCGAAACAATGATAAAACTTAAAACAATGAAATAATTAAGATTAATCTTAAAACTTAAAATGTGTAAATTTTGTGAACTAAAAGAAGAAAAAAATGCAATTTGTTTAATTTCAGTTGGCTTTACTCAAACCAATTCATTGATTTTGAGTTGGACAGGACTTGATTTTGTCCATGTGGAATCGATTGGATTGTTGAATGAGTATGGTTTGCTATTGCTGTGATCTCATGTGAGTGACAGGTTGTCTTGTCCTTGTACCGAAACACGTCATCAAAAATGTTACCTCAGCCTCAAAAGGAAAACCTTAAGGGTATAGATAAAGGTTTACTTTTAAGAGTAGCTGAAGGAACAACTTTTGCAAAAAAGATCTGACAGTGTACACAACCCAAGACTTTCCGCAAATGAAGGGAACAGAATCAACTATCAACGCCTCCTGCTTCGGCTCAGATGGCTGGTGCGCTGTCTGGATGCATAAAGACATATCTGATCAATTCGAACGTGGGCCTGAGATCGAATGTTCATTTATGACTGCACAGCAGAGACTTCCACTCACAGTGGCACTGAATTCTAACACAAACTTGCCAGTCAAAGTCATCTCTCTTTAATCTGGCTGTTCTCAGAATAACATACGGCTGTAACACTGCTGTTTGATCACATGGAAACTTTTGACTGAGGAGCATCAAGATGCCAGGTGCTTCTAAGTGACAGATTTTGGAAACTGCAACACAAGCAGCGTTCCATGCTGTGGAAAGTTTGCTTGTTCTTTCTTTAATGTTAATATAGTTGGCATGGCGTTGTTCAGCTGGTTCCATCTTAGCTCATCTTTAGCCTTAACTTGCTATTGTCAAAGATCTTGACTTTTACATAATTAAACAACATTATAAACATTTTGAATCCTGAGAAGAATATATAAATGTAAATATGTTAGGTGAAAGCTCTGTGAAGTGCTTTTTAGTAAAATATTGATGTGGTCCAGATGGAGGACACCAGTGGACCATTTCCTGGTTCATAAAAAGGTCATGCACTGATGCTTTCATGGTCTGTTTGAAATTCCCCACCTTCCTTCACAAAGAGAAATAAACATGCATAACCTGCCTTAAAGAAATCCTTAGGGAGGCAAATCATATTTCTACTTCTTTTTGGCCATACATGCATGGTAAACTACCAGGGACCCCCGTAGAGTTCTTTATTACCCTGCTTAAAATGCCATGTTTGGTTTAGTCCTGCAGAAAGAAGAAATGTAAAACAAATGTATATCTGTGCCCAGAGGGCTGACTGACACCCTGTAGGCATCAGGTGAGGTGTGTCACTGAAGCAAAAGCACATGAAATGGTGGCGCTGATAGTTGTCACACTCCATTCAAGTGAAAATTGTAATTTAAAGTGCTCATATTATGCTTTTTCAGATATTACCTTTCATGTAGTGTGTAATATAACTTTTTGTGTTATTGTCTCCCAAAATAATTGAACCCATAATTCCGATCTGTATACTTGTTGTCATTAGCTGTTTCCATCCATTGTTGTGAATTAGATTATGTGAAAAATTCAAATATTGCATAAAACATTTGTAATAAATTTACACATAACACTAACAGTATGAAAAATAGTTTTTTGTGTGATGTTTTTGCAATTGGGGAAGCCCACTCAAAAAATATTCAGGCCTTTCATAGATATGATACATTTCAATTCTGTCCACTTAAACGTATCTAATTTTGTCTCAACGTAATTTAAGTGTGTTCAATCAACCTAATATATTTTAAACTGAAGATTACTTAATTCATTTTTGTTAAAGCTACATTAAATATTTCTGCTGACATAACTAACTGGGCAGTGGATCTGTAGTTCCCAGCATGTTTTGCAAGGAATGGAATTCCTGCTCTCAATTAAATTTAAAGTCTGATTCATGGAGGCCCAACCTCTCAACTTACAGGTCTTGAAGGATCTGCTGCTAACATCTTGGTGCCAGATACCACAGAACACCTTCAGGGGTCTAGTCTAGTGGAGTCCATGCCTCAATGGGTCTTGTTTTGACAGCAAAAGGGGGACCAACACAATATTAGGTCATAATCTTATGCCTGATCAATGTATATAAATATAAAATATTAAACAGTATATTTATTATGAATGAAACCACCTTGTGGCATCTAGTACTGGCCTCCATGAGCACACATATAGTACTAAAAGCACTTTAAAGGTATTTTTAAGGCTGTTGCAACATATCAAGGTGTGTTCACTTAAATATATCAAATCCTCCAAAACTTGTGCAATTTAGTCAGGTCTGCAGACTGCAGAAACTACACGTTTCACTCCATTTTTATTTATCCACATCAATGCCATAGATTTAGAGTATACAGCACTTTACAATTCTTCAAAAGGTTTGGAAACACAAACATCATACCATATGAAAGGTTTTAAAGCTATTGAATAAAACTTTCACATGCCCAAGCAGATGCTCCATAAAATCATGCTTGTTTTACAGCATCTGTTTGTTTTAGTGCAACATTTCTAGGGCATTATTTCGAGGTCTACTGAGTTTGGCACCACTCCCTTATATCAGACTTGGATAGCAGGCTCACTATAAAAACTCATTTGAATACTGCAGTGTTCTCCCATTCAGAGCTTAATTTATCACTGTGTGCCTGTCCAGCATCAAATATTTGCGATCTGACAGTTTTTAAATAACCAGGCGGCTTCTATCAAAACAAAACTCTTAATGTGATGTGTAAATAAGAGACAAAAATCTGCTTATGTTAACCACACACATAAACACGTGCAACAACTCCTATTGCTTGGAAAATGAGTTTCTTTTATTAGATTTCCTCTAAAGCCTTTTTAGCATCTTTTATAGCACGGGACCCAAAACCATTAAACCGTAATCTGTTATATGAGAAGAAGCTATCATGTATAAAAACCACTATTATACTATTTTAGATAGAAACTGTTAAAACACAACCTGCAATTTCCAAACATTCTTTCTATTTTATGGTCCCAAGTTTAAAAATGGATTTTACAATTCATATGTATTGCTGAATTCACAAATGGTATAGGTATATTCATCCTGAATAGCTCATTAATGTCATCCAGAACAGTCATATTTACACTATAGTCCACATTTTGTAGCCCACAAACCCAAAAGATCGTATTCTACTGATGAGACAACATACAAAAGACCCCTCAAGGGAACAAAAGAGAATTCAAAGTATCTTGAGGTAATTCAAATGTTTTCTTCTGTATCCCTGCTGCCAATTACTGGCTCTCCATTGCTGTGTGTAATTTCTTCAAAGGCATTATTGGAAATATCACAATGAGACCTTTTGAAATTTGCCTTTGTTTATTCACAGTGGACTCATTTAAAATCCATTATTCCACCCAGTTTCTCCGTCCTCTACTCTCTGTGTCTTCAATGTCACTAGCAAGTGTGACCAAACGAGAGACAAACATCATTAAAAGACCCAATATCTCTGTATATGATGAATATTTCAAACCAAAGCCTTCAAATCAGGGCCAAATACATCAGAGCTTTGACATCAAAAACTGGCACTGAATACTGTGGATAGAAACCTCATGCTGGAGTGCAAATAGTTCTAGATCACAAATACACATTAGCCGCATGCAGAGACAGTTGGCTGTTCCTAATTTGAATGTCCAGGGGCTCTAGCAAGAGCAAGGGAAAAAATCAGAGCAAAATGTTGTCATATGTTAATGCTGTCAATTAAAAAATATATAATTTTATGCAAAAAGATTATGCAATGTCCATTCACCATTCGTGCAATGTCGTGGAATGTATATACGTAAAAAAATATTTTGTGTACAATATGCCATAAAGTGAATCAGTCAATCAATTTTTTTTATTATAATTAATTAAATAATTAATTATAATAATTATTATAATTTTGGAAGCTATTATATTTTATATGTAATTATATTTTATTTTTATATTTATAATAATTTATATTTTATAATAATATGAATAATCATCAGATATGGACTGCATTTATATAGCACTTTTATCCAAAGCACTTTACATTTTTGCCTCACATTCACCCATTCATACACCGACAGCGATGTCAGCCATGTAAGGCGACATCCAGCTCGTCGGGAGCAGCTGGGGTTAGGTGTCTTGCTCATGGACACTTCAACACTTGGTCAGGTGGAACCGGGGATCGAACCACCAACCTTCTGGTTTGTAGACAACCTACATGAACCACTGAGCCACTGCCGCCCCGGTATCAGGGTGGCATATTCCCAATTTAATGTCAATATATAAATAATGCAATTTAAATTGTAACAAAATAGATAAAAGCACATAAAAGTACACCGATCGATCAGGCATAACATTGTGACCACTGACAGGTGAAGTGAATAACACTGAATATCTCTTCATCATGGCACCTGTTAGTGGGTGGGATGTATTAGGCAACAACTGAACAGTTTGTCCTTAAAGTTGATGTGCTAGAAGCAGGAAAAATGGGCAAGCATATGGATTTGAGCAAGTTTGACGAAGGCAAAATTGTAATGGCTAGACGACTGGGTCAGAGCATCTCTATGGGCGGCCAAGGCTCATCGATGCCCGTTTTACATCACATGGATAGCCAAGTGCGGGCGCGTCACTTACCTAGGAAACACATGGCACCAGGATGTACTCTGGGAAGAAGACAAGCTGGCAGAGGCAGTGTGATAGTTTGGGGAATGTTCTGCTGTGAAACTTTGGGTCCTGCCATCCATGTGGATGTTACTTTGACACGCACCACCTACCTAAGCATTGTTGCAGACCATGTACACCCCAAACAGCATTCCCTGGTGGCTGTGGCCTTTTTTGAGAGGATAATGTGCCCTGCCACAAAGCAAAAATGTTTCACGAATGGTTAGAGGAGCACAACAACGAGTTTGAGGTGCACTCAGCCTCCAAATTCTCCAGATCTCAATCCAATCGAACATCTGTGGGATGTGCTGAACAAAAAAGTCTGATCCATTGAGGCCTCACCTTACAACTTACAGGACTTAAAGGATCTGCTGCTTAAATATTGGTGCCAGATACCACAGCACAGTCCATGCCTTGACTAGTTTTGACGAGACGAGTTCTGGCAACAAAACGGGGCAACAACACAATATTAGGAAGGTGGTCATAATGTTATGATAGTGTTTTTTTAGACTGGTACGGTGTAAGAAAAAATGTTGAGTGTTGTGCCATTAAACAAATTATCTGGTTGTGAACAAGAAAAGCAGATTACCGAAACATGTAGTGTACATAAAGTTTGAAATTGTGTAAATACATAAAAGCAGCTAAAAAAAAAATCACTTTTTGTTACTTTTTCATAGCATCGATTTCAGGGTTTGTAATGCTCATGAATAATGCAAAGGAACTAACATAAAGATGCAGCGTAAATATTGTTTCATTGCAGTCGGAAGAGAACGTTATTTAATCTTAATTAGACGTGAAGTGATCTATATCTGATTCATGAATAACCTTTTGCCTTTTCTTAGCACATTAGCTCAAACCTGCAGTGAGAAGCAGCAGAGGAATGACCTTAATTTATAAGAAATATCATCCCTGTGAAAAGCACAGCATGAGGTGTCGTCATATAGTCTAGTATACAGATACCTCATAATAAATTGTCTGTTCGTCCGCTATATAACTGGATAGTTAATTAGAGAACGTCCTTGCCTGAGTAAGTACATAGTATGCTGCTATAAATTGTCCATGGTGCGCTATTCTCATATTAGACTGCAGGAAATGGTGGCATTTGAGAACTTCAAGTCAAACTAAAAGTGCTGGCCTCTAAACCCCATACTTCCAGGACTGGAGTTTTTAACATTTGAGATGGAAAAAAAAAACTTTTGTTTTTAAATATTAGGACAAAAAATGAATATATCTCTAACATATATAATACTGGGTTGAAAAAATATTAAATGCAAATTTAGACTTTTTTTCTACTCGTATGCATATAGTTGTATAATATAATATTGTGTTGGGAAAAATACATACTGTATATGCATTTTTGGGGGAGAAAATTATATATTATAGTATATTGATCAATATGCATAATCAATTAATTATATGCAGATTTATATGAAAATATGCCTGTAATTTAGGAATAGGGTCCCTCACAAGGGAATCATTATGAATGGCAAAAGATTGAAAACTCCTTACTTATGTTATTGTCAACAAAAGTCTTTAGTATTTTAACGACACCATACTCCCATGCAAATAAATATAATAACCCTAGCTGTCTTTGATTTCTTGCTTATGCTGCTGAGCAGCTCTTGCATTGCAGCGGTACAAAGAAAACTCATATCTCAGCCGTTCTGCTGGCAATCGATACACAGTGTTGAGTGGAGACACAGACAGATCAATGCAGCAACTGCGGCTGTCCGTTTTTTGAAGGGAATCCAGCAGAGCCCGTTCTGATGGATGAAACCGCAGTTTGGGGGGTGCCTTCTTCCACTTCAAGAACTCCGTCATTCATCATGTTGAACCTCCAGGGGTGACGAGGATGGAAATATTTTGCAGTTCGTTTAAAAAGCCATCAGAACCCATCTCGGCCAATTAAGCCGTAAAGCAATCAAAGACGATGAAGGACGCCATGTGTTGCTACCGACAGACCTGAGTGACGCACATAAACGCTAGATCAATCTTAAACAACACCATACCATGATGCGTTATCGCCATGTCGATATTCTGCTGGCTTTTCTGCTTCTTCGATCGCCGACCTCGATTATTTAGCAGTGTAATCATAAGTACACGAGAATGAAGATGCACCGTCCAAGATGCTGACGGTGGGGTCTCCAGGGCGCAGTGGCATCTGTGCAGCACTGGCTGTAGAGGTGAGGCAGCCGGGCTCGGGTTTGTGCTGGCTGAGCAACTTTCCGTAACAACTTAGAGGCCACAAAGGAAGCTCATACAAAGCAGCATAATGTCCAGTTTTGGCACAGGCATCATTACTCATTCGGAAGAACTAGACCTAAAATAGAAGCAGGCTAGTTAAGGGCACTTGCATTCCTCAACAGAGGACATAATCCCCTCAGTAACTTTTTACTAATTAAACATGGTTTGTTTCTCCGATATTATAACCACATGATAGCTGCATTCAGACAGACAGCCAAATTTCATTTTGGCTGTCTTTTAGATCTGTTTAGCTGCTTTGTAGCCTCAAAAGCAAGTGAAAACGCATTTTTACAAACAGTCAAATCTGATTTCTAAAAATGCAAGAATTTTCTGGGCAGCATTTAATGTCATACACAATAATGTCAATATAGTAATGCATCTGTTGCTTACCTTATTTCATGCACCTCAGCTTCACATCTATGTTCAGACAGACTATATCTTTACAAAAGTAAGATATAATTGACTTTGTTCAATGGCCCTATGTCCCTAGTTCAGTAGTCGGGGCACTAATCAGGACATAAGTCAATGGGCTGGCTGATCAGTGCCCTGACTACTGAACTATGGAGCTGATTGAGACAGCAAAATACATTGCGTAACATGCACCGCCTACTCAAAATCAAAGTCGTTGTTTGGATTTAAATAGGCAAATGCTTAAGAGTTGATGCTGTTTCATGCATACTGAGCTTTTTACACTGTTAAAGACTTGGATTCCCATCCTAAACATAGACAAAGTTTCAAAAACAATTGTTGGACGTTTGATGGAGTATTTCTGTGTTAAAAATACTCCTTCCAGTTTCTCACAAGTTTCGGAGAGTTTTTTTCGAGTATGGCTCGGCTTGACATCAATAGAGCGGAAGGTCCTTGTATGGGCCGTACGGGCTCTTCTCCCGGTAGGGTGTGCGCACACATGACTAGAGTGAGAGAGAGGAAATGCACGCCCATAAACACTCTCAGGTGCAGATCCAGTTGTCGTTATAGTCCGCACCGCGCTCAACTTTATTCCTATGGGTGACATCAAGCGCCTTCAACGCTTCAGCACAGCATTCCGGGAAGGCAGCGCTGCATTTGAACCGATTTGAACGCAGAAATGACGGGAAGCTTCACAACATCGCTTCAGTCGCATCGCAAAGTGGATTTCCACCGTTCACTGCTGTCAGGACTTTACCAAATCATACCAAAGAAGTGTGTTTTTGACGGAGCCGTCCCAGCGATAAAGGTTCGGTCCTGCTTTGGAAGCTGCCGGTGAGTAAAACTGCTTCAAATGTCTATGCTGTTGGCTCGTCGCGTAAGTAAACATCAGTAAACGACACGATCACGTGCTTCATCATTCAAATGTGCTAACGGTTACTCCATTGTTGTTCTATGTATAACGTTACACTAGTCTGACGTGCAAAACCGTTTTGCTTAATACTGCTAAGGTTTAGTCGCATACAATAGTCCATAAACCGAATCACGTCCTCATAAACTGCGAGTAAAGACACACAAATGTTGACAGGCCACTAAATACAGTACATACCACAGAGACGGACGTCCTGCTGTTGCTGTTTCTCCTGTTCAATTTATTTCAGCCTCCGAATGATTCTGGATCATTATCTGTATTAGTTGAGATCGATAGCCATGAGTTTCTCCACGCTTGAGGACGTCACCGCGTTGCGCGCTCGTCATTCTTTAGCTCCGCCCACACGATATGCCTCCAGGCACTCGTTTTTTTCCGGAAAGACTCGGCACAGCCCATATTTCTTTTATAAATATAATAAAACTAAAGACTTTTCAGAGATATGAAGGATGCAATACTACTCTATAGGTACTCAAGATTGACATGAGATTGACTGAAACTGAGTGTTTCATCCCCCCCCCCCCCCCCCCCTTTAAAGGATTAGATCACTTTAAAATGAAAATTGCCTCATGATTTACTCACCCTCAAGACATCCTAGGTGTACACTCTAGGATATTTAATATCCAAATAAACCTTCCATTGCACAAAAGGTTCTTTGTAGTACAAAAAGGTTCTTTAGACTATAAAATGGTTAGAAATGGTTCTTTTAAAAACCTTTCACAAAATGGTTCTCTGAGGAACCAAAAATGGTTATGGCATCACTGTGAAAACCCATTTTTGGTTCTTCCTGGCATCTTTATTTTGAAGGGAGCATATGACTTTCTTTCTGATGAACACAGTCAGTTATATTAATAAATATCTTGATGTTTAGAAGCTTTATAATGGCAGTGAACAGGGCCCATGCATGAGTTTGAAGCTCAAAACAGTGCATCCATCCATCATAAGCATACTTCACACAGCTCCGGTGGGGTTAATACAGGCATTTGTGTAACCCTATCCATGTTTAAAGCTTTATAAAGTAACATATAAATTCCTTCCATATTCAACTGACGAAAATAGTGTAACTGATGAATACGTAAACTGTGAGAGGCGTTACACTTTCTTCGTAAGACATGGCCCTATTCCATGACAATGTCTATGTTCATAAGGCTCAAATAGCGATATGTCTCAAAAAGTCTTTGGGATGTGCTGGAGAAGACTTTACAGAGTGCTGGACTCTTGCATTATCAATACAAGCTGTAATTGATACAGCTCTTGAGGAAAATAAATATTGTGATGTTAAAACACACTCCATCGATTAGGGTTAGAAAAACTGTTGCCAAACATATTCTAGAAAAACGTTACATTCATTATGTGTTAATTATTTGATTAAAGTTGTTGAACGTTCGTCAGTTCCCGCCTCCCTCTTCTCTGAACATATGAACTACATTACAGCCCGCGTCCTGTTTTTAAATTGAGACTAAATAAGAGATTTCCACCACACAGAACAGAGCACTTTAAAAAGACATGCCTCAAAAACACTATAATGCCATGGCTTTTAGAACTCACATGTGTGCAAATGCGTTTGTCTGGACATCAGACTCACCTTTCACACTTTAGTAAAGCCATTAAACCTAGTATAGTGCTGAAATGTCAAGTATGTCTTTGTGTTCACATTCTGTAGTACTGACCACGATTATACTGACTTACAGCAATGAAATTACGTCTCACATTACACAATTATCACTCTGAGCGGGACACATTTTACTCTTGACCTAATGTGCCTTAAAAGGTCGTTGACATCGGTTTTGGAAACTCACACCTCTCCTGCTTTTCACGCCAAAAGATATCCATCAAAATCTAGGTTGGCTTATCTCTTCCCAACACCATTTATTCCAGAGGGATCCGTATCTTTGGTGTGAGGAAAATCCTCACCATCAGAGGTTTTAAAATCTCCTCCCCCATTCGCTTTCTTTAAGAAGAGAGACAGTTTTATCACAGCAATTCATCTTAGTGCCCCCCTCTCTCACAGGGACGCTGGTACCCTCACATCCAACATGCGCAGTAAACACACGACATCCAACCCTTGTTAAAATGGGTCATGAGCCTTTCCGCCCTTATGTCTTTTTATAGAAACACAAAAGCCATTCTTTCAGAATCAGCCTTTGTTTTGTTGGCTTTTTTCTCTCAAAAGAAAGATGCACTTTTCCATTGCAATAAAAGCATGCATTTTTCAAACCTGTAAACCACTTTAAAGAAGAAAAATGGGCCGAATGCAGTAATGGAGCGGGTTCTCAAAGCATCACAGTTCCCTTTTCCCCTGCTAAGGGCCAAGTACTGAATTAATAAGTAATTGAGAGTACTTGTAATTAGAGGTGAGTGAGTGGATAGCCAATATCAAAGTGCACTTTGTTTGTCTTTGTTTGTACCTCAAGAATTTCAGTAGATTTTGAATTCACAGCCATTCTGTGAGTGAAACACTACCCATCTGTCAGCATGAGCATCTACATTTCCACACACCACAGGGGAGGACCTGGACAAACAGGAATGTGATAAAAAATTCTGTCTGCTGATGGTTGTTTAAAAACAAACTAGTGTCAGAATGCACGTTTAAATGTAATGATGGCTTCAATTCTGTGACATCAATATTCATAAGAAAAAAACAATACAAAATCATGTAAACATCACCTTTCTGTTGAGGCCTGAGGGGATTGTGGCTATAGTGTGTATGTCACACAGACATACAGTTTTGAGTCAGCAGTCAAATTACAAATTACTAAGACTGAAATAAAAAATAAATTAAAGCTTAATACAAACATGAAAACGAAAAAAAATGACAAAATCAACAGAAAATACAATGACTAAAACAACTAAAATGGAAATGGAAAATATAAAAAAGGTCATTAAAAATATGAATACATATTATAATAGTATGTATAATAATTAAAATATGATACAAATACACTTCTCCAATCTAAAATTCTAATATTATATTTTGTAAACACTTTAGATATAGAAAAAACGAAAATCATTTATTCAGTGAACAATATTGAGACCCTTGACCATAAAACCAGTCGTAAGTCTTATGGTACTAAGTTATGATTGGTTATGATACAGTCGTATCTTCATGGAACATAATCTTTACTTAATATCCTAATTGACGGTTTGGACCCATACAGTCTATTGTTGGGTTTTGCCACAAATATACCCACGCAACTTATGATTGGTTTTGTGGTCCAGGGTCACATATCTTTACAGCCTTTATTATTCTAGGTTAATGCTTATTTTTACATACTAATATATTTAGAGAACTTCTAAAGGTGTATAAAATAACATTAATTGGCATATAATTAAAGGGTTACTTCAGCGATTAGCATATGGCTTTGTATTGTTAGAAACCTTGGAGTATATTCAAATGATTGTGCTTTCTCTCCCAGCACTGAAGTACTCCTTTAACAATTATAAACAAACAGTATTATTTAATTTAACCTTCACTCGCCCATATTTTTGTTATATCTGTTGGTAACTCAACAACACCATCCTGGGATAAATTACAGGCAACTGATCTTGAGCAAAAACTGTAGAAATGTTCAATGAAAGTCACAGCGAAAATTAGACAGAATAGGGTCTGGCTTTACAATAACACTTGTACAGCTTGACAGAAAAATACAACTAGCTTGGCTTCTTTGTGCCATATGACTCATCTGTGAATGACTGTTCTATGAATCAAGTCTAAATAAGAGATTTTTATCATACCACCCAGAGCACTTCAGAAAGACATGGCCTTTAGCACTCACATGTCCTCAGACATGGCAGTCTGGACATCAAACTCACCTATCACACTTTAGAGAAGCTATTAAACCTACTACTACAGCTTAAATGTCAAGTATGTCTTTGTGTTTGCTTGCTGTAGTACTGACCACATCATCTTGACTTACAGCAATGAAGTGATGTCTATAGCTGACGTCTAGTATTCAGACATCTTTTTAAGTGGACCCCCTACCTCATATGCCTTAGAAAGTAATATTTGCTATCAAATATTTGATATTTGTTATATTTACACATTCATTTGCCATAATGCAATATTAATGACTGGGAAATGCACCTGTCATGCTCTATTATCTACACTGAAAGTGAGCCATCGACACACTCCCACCATTAAAAAAAAAAGTCTACACCGTAAGAGCCCAATGTCCGTCATGCACAGCTTCATTGACTTTTATGGGACCAATTTAGTTTTGTTGCATCCCGTCATGCTGCTTACTCACACTGTCAATAGGTGCTCTTGTTCTGGGACCACATACATTTACAAATGAAACACTGAAGCATCGTCAGCTTTGAGCACTAATAAATGCTTGATTTCAATTCCTTCAGAAATGCATGCACAACAATCTCTTAAATAAATATAGTCAGGAATTGTGGTAAAGATTAAACAGAGACCTTAAAGGCCCTGCTATACTGTTAAACTCAAGGAAAGAATGTCATCTAGCGAAGTTAGGCCAAAAGTTCATTTGGCCTACATTTCTGGAGATCAAACTGCTTTTGGGAAAAGTTTCCTCCGGATAGTAAACACTATCAAACTATCATTGGTCCGTGAAGATTACATAATTAAGTAGGGGTGCTCCGAGCTCCGCCTTCTTTGATGTGGGTATCTTCTCTGGTTCATTTCTTCTGTTCAGTCTGTCAAGGTCAGATGTCTAAAACATGAACACTGTCCGCTGACATCTTTGTTTTACATTTATTTTATTAATGAGATGAAAGTGTGCAGCACAAATGTATTTATTCATCTAAATACTGTTGCCAACAGTGTGGGCTGCAAAACAGGTACACTTTTTAACCCCCAAAGTCCCGTTTACACTGAAATTACCCTGAATAATTTGTCCCAGGAACTGTTTTCTCCCAGAATTGTCGTTGTCTGCATTTCCATCGCGGTCTAGTGAAGATTTCCAATTCCCACTTTTTATTTGTCCTCTGCAAATAAGTGTAATTATTTTTCATCTGTCTGATTTTTTTAAACTTCATTGTTGATTGTTGAATTAATGCTTGTTTCACAACTTACACTTTCATGCATGGGCGTCGGAACCATTGTGTGTGGGTAGGACAAGACCCACCCACTTTTTAAGACCAATGATATTGGACTCACTCACTTTTATCGTCTCTAATTCAGCACGTGTGCTTACATTGACTACCCCTTAACCAAGAAACTTATTAAGAGACTTGTGTTAAACACATGTTAAATGCTTTATTTCCCCTTTTCTAATATTTTCTATTTTTTTATTGAAAATAAATACCTTTCCGATCTGATATGTGATGGGGAAAGGGAGTAGAGCAAGTGTGGCTAAAGGCGGATTCAAACCTATGCTCAACATGCGTCAAAACTTGATGCCATGCGTCTTACCCCTACTCTACAGCCACAGTAAATAATTTTGTGATTTCTGTAATTTTGTCTGGCCCAATCAATCATTTACTAAACGGCACTTTTTCTGTCTGGACACGGAGCATAAAAAACATGCAACTTGTTCATTATCATTATCTGTGAAATTGTTGATTTGTATGGCAGTTAAATGAATATAGACTATTGGTATTGACTGGTTTGAGGTCTTTTTTGGTATAGGAAAGAGATATGGCCTAAAACGCACCATAATGCAGGAAATCACATCTATGAAATCATTTCTATGAAATCATCCAGACCCCCTGCATAAAAAATGTACCCACCGATCATATTTTGCCTTAGCTGCTACTGACCCACCCACTTTTTATTTGCTTCCGACGCCCATGCTCTTATGTGTCACTTTCTCAGAAGAGGCAGTGTGTGTTTGTTGTATTAAATGGAGTATAAATGGGCACAGTCCCATTTTAGTACTGCTTGAAACAAAGAGTCATAAAAACTCCAACAGAGGAATTTTATTGTGCCTTCTCACGGACCTTAAAGAGAAACGCACAAATCTGTCTCTCTCTCTCTTATCTGTCTGGACAGACAACTTGGCACATCACCTAGGCTGTCTTTCAGCTGGCCAAGCTGGTAAGGCCTACACACATGTGAAGCCATGTGTGTGTGGGACAGGAAACCCTGACCATATGATTGTGGGCAGGCAGGCCCAACACCTCAAGTTGAGTGCAACTTCCTCAACTTAAAAAGGGGGTCGAAATAACTGCAAGTTGATTATATCTTCTTCAGTGAATGCAGAAGAAATTGATTGCAACTTCAACACCAATGGACCAAATGATCAAGACTTTCTCCTGTGATTTAACATCGGATGCTCTTCAACAGCTCAGGCTAAATGCAAGTAATGTACGATATACAAATCGCTGTGTAGTTAGTAAAAGCTGTAAACCCCTTTGGTCAGATGAAGGAGCTTGTAGTCACTGATGGTTCTCCCAGGTATTTCATTCCTCTGTTCCGATCTGGTTCCGATCCGGTTCTTCATTCAGTCACTTTTCATCTTAACCAAACAAGTGTGCCATGTATGTATGGGTTTTTGTAAGTTTAGTCGTGTTCGTGATTTAGTTTAAAAAGTCTGTGCACAATACATACATGGCATATTAATGCCTGCCTGCAAACAAACTCTCATTTAAATTATCATTTTTTTAATGCGCTATAAGCAACGTAAATGCAAAGGAAGTATCATTTTTCTAAATTAATTAATAATCTATGCTAAATGTTCACAGGATGAACTGATTGATTGACTGATTGATAAGCCCGGTCTCACAAAAATGTGTAAAAATAGTATGAGTGTGCGATCTTGTGGAATATATACATGGCAAAATGAGTTTTGGCGTGCACATGGTATGCTGTTTTTTGCATGCATATACGCACTTTATGGCGTATTATACACACAAACCACCCACCCCCATCCTACCCAAGAGCGTGTCATATTGATTGATTATTGATTGATTGATTGATTGATTGATTGATTGATTGATTGATTGATTGATTGATTGATTGATTGATTGATTGTACTGTAAATGTAACTGCATCAAGTTTATCTCATTAACTGATTCAAATATTCATAATTAATCATAATGATTTATGAATAATTATTAATATTTCCCCCTATAGCTAATACGCTACAGCTGCGTGAACTCAACCAATCAGCATGTAAGTCCTTCTTTGAAAAAGTACTACCTCGTGAGCAGGGACGTTTTAAGGGGGAAATTGTTACTCTGAACTTTATTTAGACCCTGGTCCCTGCAGTCGAAACACATTGAGTACCACCCCTAAGTCCCTAATTCCTGGGGCAAGTTCCTGCGGTGGGAACGAGGATTAAGCAAAGTATGAAAAAAATAACTTTGCTGGAAGTAAATTGAATAGGGGGCATAATTTTTTTAAGCTACAACTGTGTGATATTTTCCCCCATCTAGCGGTGAAAAGGTATATGACCATACAGTGAATATAAGTTTCTGTTCCTCTCAATTCCGATTTCGTTTTAACTCCTACGGTACAGTGCTACTCCTACAAATTGATGATATTTGCATCATAGGAGGAATGTCTGGAATAAGGCTAAAGACTACAGCCAGCAGAGGGAGCCATTTCTGCATGTTTTGAACCCGCGCATGGGGGATGGGAGATTACACTCAGAGCTCAGCAGCTACAGGCACTCATTTAAACGGAGCTATGGTGAGCAATGTAAGTCTTTTAACTTCTCAAATTAATTTCTATGAAAGTTAAGCTTGCAATGGCATGAACTGAAACGCTCCAGACTGAACATGCGTTGTGAATGTATGCCGCAAGTGTAGTCGCGATTACCTCAGCTCTCATCACGAGAGCTCAGCTCATTTATCTGACTCCTGCAGTTAGAGCTCAGTGCTGTGATACTCGTACGGCGAGTCACTTATTATATTGAACAAACACGGTTAGTTTTTAATTGTAGTGTCTTCAACTCAGTCACAGTAATCCAGTAGGTGGCTTTGGGAATGGCCTCACAGGGCAGCGAAGCATTCTGGGAATTGTTGTCTTTCATCCCCATGAGACAAAAATACATTTTCTGTCTTTTCTCAGTCTAGAAAGCACCAAATTCAAAAGTAATTTCACATTTCTACTACATTGATGACCCAGTTTAAATACAGATTATTCTTCCCAGCGCTGAAGTACCCCTTTAATGTTTTATTGCATTCATATTTTAAACACAAAAAAAGTATGAACTCACTTTTGTTGCCCTTGACATTTGGTTGCTACATAACTTTAATAAAGCATTGTCTCAAGTACAAATTTAGTTAATGTACTTATTAGAAAACATTAGAGCTCAAATCAGATTGCCATATGGTTCAAGGGGCTGCAAGATTAGGTAAAAAAAATTAGGTACTTGGGCCTTAATTATCTGAAATGACTGATCTGCTCATAAAGACTTCACCAATACTCTTTTGCTTTGGCAGTTCCTCAAGGCAAGATAAAGATGAACAACTACATCAGTTAAAAATCTTTTGAAAGCCACAACCTGTTGAAAAATCACTATCTGTTGTTTCCTTTCTTGTCGGTCCACAGGAGAGGATGGAGTATTTTTTTTTAAACTTATTTTCCAACAATACACCAGGGAATACAACAGAGTTTGACACGTATGCCGCAACACTTAGCATTCATTACATCCTGCTGCTGGGCTGGGTGTAAACATGGGTGTTAAGTGTCAGAAGGCAGATTGTTATTGGAGTTGGATTTTCTGTTCCATCCTGTTAACACCTGGGTGATTTAATGATTCTTTCTGTTCTCGCTCAGTATTGGGGATCTCAGAGAATCCTCTCTCTCTCCACTGAATTTACCTTGATCTCCTCAGCCTGCTCTTCCAGGGGTCTGGCTTTCAGATCAAAGATCATGGACCTGTCATTAAAACTTCAATTACACTAAAAGTGCACTGTTTCCCAACTTCAATGGGAATGCCCATCTGTCCATTGCCAATTTCCGCTTACAACATGAAAAGCATGAAAATTATTTTCTCTTTGCCGATCAAATCCACAAAACCTTTTTATCTTTTAAATGGACATTTTCAATGTAAACCTCTTCTTCTGCCAACTACTGCCCAGTACCAAAAAGTACTAGAGGCCTTTAACTTGGCCTAGATTTTCTACCAGAGTGCTCGCTTGTAGTGCTAAAGGTAATACTCATAACACAATTTTGCCTTCGTATAATAATCACCAGTGGTTTCAGTGGCAGTCTAGACTTGGCGCCCTAGGGAAAGATATAGTGGAAAAAGTTTCATTTCTCTCAAGGAGATCTTGGTACATATCACAATGTATATCTACATTTTAATAAAATAAAATAAATATAATAAAAATAAAATAAAATAAAATGAAATAACAATGGAATTTAAAAAAATTGCTCCAAACTCAGTTCATGTTTCTGTGTCAGACTGGTCATATGCATGGTCAATTCATATATTTATTCCATAAAATTAACCAATTTTTTTTCAAAGGAATTGGTTACTTTTGTGTTTTAAGTTATGATATAAGATGGTTCAGCTTATTTCTTAATAAGAGTAAAATGACCAGAGTAGGTTTTAAAGCAATAGACTTTACTTACAATCATGTTGTTCCAAACTAGGAGCTAAACGCTTTTTTGAGAGACAACAAAAAGAATGTATTTTGAAGAGTGTGCTGTTTTAATGCAGTTACAATGAATAGGGACTGGATTTCAAGCATCATAATGGAAATAAAATACCATAAAATTATCATAAAAATGTCTGTGTGCTATATTTCAGTCTTATGAAGACTATACAAGTTATTTTATGAGAAACAGTCTGAAAATCGCTGATAATCTTCCCCTCTAGTGAGCCATCAAGTCACTGAGTCAGTGAGTTGAACCTGAAATTGAAACCGATTTTGTGAATTGGATCAACTGATTCGTTTGAAAGATCTGACTCAAAAGAATAAATTGTTCTTTGCAGCCAAGGAGGGCTAAGGTATGTCAGCCTTCCGATAACATCTATTTCCATGTTCATCACACAAAGCTTTCGTATGACTCAAATTAACTGTCCATGATACTTCAACAATTATAACACAATTATAATTGTGGGTTTGGAGGAAGCAACAAGCAGAATTTCTATAGTCTCCAAATTCTTCTTTCTGTGATCCAAGGAAGAATGTTATACAAATCAACACGAGGTGAGGGAAACAATGAATAATGAGAGAAAGCATGACTAAGCAAAAACCGTAGTGTGTATTAAAAAAAATATGCTTCTATCGGTCATTGTCTTATCGTGGCATTCTATATGCAGAGTGCAGAGTTTAGAGGACACCTTGGGCACTAGAGCTAGTCTTCTTGATCATATCGTAAGTCTGGGTGACATTTCCAAACTCGGACTTGTGATTTCTCTGTCTCAAGGCCCTCCTTTCATTATGTCTGCCTGCCCGAGTCGAGCTGGTTTTATGAGTTTCATAATTCCCAGACCTAACAGTGGCCTGGGGGTCCATAAATGTCTGTCTCTCAATCAGCTATGCTACGGGAAAAGTGCACACCCTCTCAATGAGCCCTATTCGCCATGGCAAAACTGACCTGAAACCTGATGGTGAGAAAAAATAGCAATATAGATGCAAGTTTGACATTTTTCCCACACTCTTGCAAACCACAGTAGGTGTTTTATCCAGCCTGCCTAAATGTGTAGTAATAATGTGCTGGTCCCCCATGAGAATGGTGTTGAAAGGCAAAGTCGAGAGAGGTCAGTCCATCAACAATAACCTGAAACAGCTACTTCGGCTAAATGACCGATATCTCTAAACACGTTCTGGATTGCTCTGAAAACCGGCCTTGTCAGAGTACATTTATTCTTACATTTTTTTTTTTTTTTCGCTGTTTCACTCAGCAGGATAAATTGGCATCCACTAAACTAAAGGTCATCCGCAAAATTGTCTCGGCAATATAGGCACTCTCCATTCCTCCATACCTCCCATAAAAAGCGAAGACAGGTTGTTTATGCCGACACAAATCCTAAATGATGGCTTTACGACAAGCTTCATAAAGAGAACCGGGGCCTGAGTTCATCGATTTACGCATTTGCTTATTCATCTTCGACATTATGCGTCTGTCCCTCGGCTTTTCGCCACCACACACACATCATGCCATCAAAAGCAACCTCTTCTCGAAAACAGAGTACAAAAATGCCTTTCTCTCTCCTCCTCTCGTATACACAAACAAAATGAGTGGCCCTGGCTGTGATTCCAAAAGACCGGTGAATCTTGTCTACATTTACAAAGGAAAGAGGCCTGTTCAATGAAAAGAAAAGCCTTTTGAGAGAGAGAGAGAGAGAGAGAGAGAGAGAGAGAGAGAGAGAGAGAGAGAGAGAGAGAGAGAGAGAGAGAGAGAGAGAGAGACTTTTAACCACATTTTCTTTAACCTTATGTAATTTTGTTTATGATTTTTGAAGATACAGGACCATATCATACAACCGGTGCAATGCGACACCAGACACGACAATTTGTTTTTTTTTTTTTGCTTGTTTCAGCCCGTCGCACTTATCATTCTAACGTCCAGCAGTTGTTTAAATAGCAAATTAACTCACGGCCATCTGTTTGCCATGGGCATGCTGGTCTGAAAACAAGGTATCTCTCCGTTCCCAAATTCCACCATGTAAACAGCAATCCGCCATGGTGCAAGTGCAACTGGCTTTTAAAAGGAATCGGAGGCGAAGACTCTGATTGGTTTATTTCATTCAATTATACTGAACGTATAGGAAAACTTCCTTATTTTTAGTTTAAAAGAAGTATACTAATAGCACACTTCAATAAACTTTTTTTGTGTACACCATTTAGTGAGCAAAAAGCATCTTTTTTTTAAATTGAGCATCATCTTCCAAGCATTCATTCAATAATTCATTTGTTCATGTGTGCATGCATTCTTGCGTGTGTTCATTCAATCGTTCATGCGTGCCTGTGTGCGTTCGTGCATGCATTCATTCAGAGAGACAGACAGAACTTCGTTATATTAGATTACATTATATATTGCTTTATCAGTGATATTTTTTTAGGGTAGTATAAAATATCTGCTGTATTATGTCACAGCGCATGATGTCAAAGTACGTTACCGCATTTATGGGTCAGCTGATTGGATCAGATTTTGTCTGGAACTGAGTGCTCAAGACCCAAGATGGCAATCACATTGTGCACTTATGGAGAATCTATGAAAGCATGAAGTTATTACAGGCCTCCTTGTTTCTTCCAGATCTCGTATAGGCCTAGTTAAAAACAAAAAAAAAGTATATATATATATATATATATATATATATATATATATATATATATATATATATATATATAGATATATATATATATATATATATATATAAGACTTTTGGCAGTTTCTTTTCTCATATCTAAATGTGTCATAGTCATAGATTTGTTTACTACAGCCACTTCAGACACTGTCTGGGCAATCAGTTTGAAAAATGAGCCAGTTTCTTATACTGTATCCAGCAGCAGTTCCTGCCAGCCAGCACAATTAGATTAGCACCATCGTCATTATAATGTTTGTCCCTCCTACTCATCCTCTATTGTTTGGAGGCTTATGGGAAAATTCACCGAGGTGTAAAGATGATTTTGCCAACAAGTGCATTGACTGTCTGTAATATTATAGTAACAGTATAATGTAATCACATTCATAAAGTACATTTTGTGGGGATTGTAGTGGAGGAACATGATAAAATCAATATGGTCACAAACTAAAGTCATGATATCTATGAAGCAGAAAAGGGAAGACTATAATTAGCAGTGCTGAGCAAAAGCAATAATATATATATATATATATATATATATATATATATATATATATATATATATATATATATATATATATATATATATATATATATAGATCACACATAATAATATGACTAATGTTGTGTTGGTCTAATGTTGCTTTAGCAGCCAAAACAGCCCTGATCCGTCGAGGCATGGACTCCACTAGACCCCTGAAGATGTGGTGTGGTATCTGGCACCAAGATATTAAAGTCCTGTAAGTTGCAAGGTGGGGCTGTGGGTTTTAATACTCTCCAAAGTTGCTCTCGCTGAAGGTTCTGAGGACACATCTGGGACATTTCTTCACGTAATACTGCGCATCATGCGCCATATCAAGTCAGAAAAACCTCTGACGGGCTAAAGTGCAAGGCTGCCCTTGATGACCGGCCAGGTCGTGAACACCCAAAATTGCCTCAGATTTTAAGAATTCAGGTAAAACGAGTTGGAACTTCTTGTGCTAGGTGAGCGGGTCTTTAATAGCAGGATTCCATTAAGCACAGAATGTATGTCCCACTGCTTCAGAATCCGCAGCACACACTGGTTTTCGTTGGCACGGTTCCTGCTGACATAATAAGACACCCTAGCAATGACAAGGTCCTTGTCCCTGGTGTTTTTTGCAAGTCTGTCAGTAAAAGGGAATGAAACTTTGAGCTATCAAAATGCATACAGATAACACGTATGTCTGTGTAGGTCTGTGCCGAAACGAACCATTATGTGTGTGTGATTCCGCGTGTATGTCTACACCGAAATGAACCATTATGTGTGCGTGTGTGCGTGTGTCCCCACAATGTAAATGGGTCTATAAACGTACTATATGATGTTTTTTTGAAAATGTAAAAATGCAGTATGTTTCTTGTGATGGTTAGGTTTAGGGATCAGGGTTGGTGTTTAGGCAATCATGATTGACATGGCTAAATTAAATTTTTATTATCTGTTGCAGGGCATTTTCACTGAACTGGTTATTTTTTATTTATTTTTTTATTGGAGATATAAGTATACAGCTACAGCCAATTATCTTAACAAGCAACAATGGATGACAATATAAAATTATAATAAGAGAAATTTCCGCTGAACTGGTTTGGGGGGGAGAGAATTCATGCATATGACATCATACCCATGTGCCTTGAGAAACTAATCTCGATTGGTCGATGAGACACTACCAGGAACATCAAGTGCCCCAGATTCCAAAGTTTGCGGTTGGCAGGTAAGATGCAAAACCTCTAGCACATTTCCATCCTCTACACTGTGTACTTGTCTCAACAGTTCAGAATAAGTTTCGGACAAAAAACGCTGACTCATTGACCTGACGAATGGATCCCTACTGAGCGCATCTGCCACCACGTTGAGTTTTCCAGGAACGTATTTGATCTCAAAAGAATACAGAGCAAGTTTAGAAACCCAGCGCTTTTCATATACATCTAACTTCAGTTTGTTCATAATGTATGTCAGCGGTTATTATCTGTCCATATAGTAAACGTATGGCCCTTAAGCCAGTGACTGAACTTGTCACACACTGCACACTTTAGAGCCAAGAATTGCAATCTGTGCGCAGTCTTGGGGTGTTAAACTCCCAAAAAGTGCCGGCTCTCTTGTGACTACCAGCAGCTTTAACTTAGTGTTCCCTTTCGGGGAACTCGAGCTGCGTCGAAACGCTGTGAGAACGCCTCTGCGTTAATGCGTCGTGAAGCGCCTGTAGAACCATTCCATCGGAAAAAAGATCGATCGTCGGCGTGATGACGTCATCGACCGGAAGCTATAAAACGTCCGTGAAAACAAACAGGAACTAGCTTCTGAGCCTTCAGCAAGCGATCTGTGTGAACCTGTCTGTCTATTTGGTGTTTTTGTCTGTCTATTGAAAGAGTTTTTCCACCCTTTGTTAAATATTCCTTATATTTACAAAAAAGAGAAAATAAATAGATAGAGAAATGGCGAGTGAAAGCAGTCAGTTCAAGAGGTGTGTACATCCCTGCCCACGCTACATCACGAGTGGGGATACACACTCTCTTTGTGTTGCCTGCTTGGGAGCGCAGCATGCCCAGGCAGCCCTCGAGGGGGCTGCTTGCGAGCACTGTGAGCGTATGCCACTGAGAACGCTGCGCTCCCGCCGGGCACTCTTCGAGGAGGGTGCCTCGGCTCGTGATCCCCGCGGCTCTGGTCCCGCTGCTGCCGAGGCAGAGCGGAGGCTGCAGTCGTGGGGTTCACAATTGGATGTTGCAGAGGGGTTTGAGACGGGCGCTGCCTTATCTCTGCCCTCACCTGCTCCATCCAGCGGTTCTTCTCGGGGCTTGGAAGCACGCATTGCGGTTTCTTCCCCCCCGAGAGAGCCGCCGGTGCTCCAACTATCCAGTTCCGAGGAGGTGGACGTTGAGAGCATCGCGACTGAAGATTCGCCACTTCAGTACCCTGCGAGTGAGGAGCTCGTTGAGTTTCTAACGCGAGCCGTGGCCAGATTAAATATTGACTGGCCCGTAGAGAGATCTGAGGCAGGAAGGAAAAGATCTAGTAAATTAGATGAAAGATTCCTGCCCGCTCGCGCTTCAGAACCTCAGCGGCGGGGCCTGCCATTCTTCCATGATTTGCACACCGAGGTGGCAACATCATGGAGGAGACCGGCATCATACCGTGTGTTCAGCCCTCAGACTTCGGTCTACAGCAACATCATGGGGCTGAAGCACTACGGTTATGGGGCGATGCCAAAGGTAGAAGAGACGCTCGCGAGCCATCTCTCGCCTTCCTCGGCATCGTCCCTAAAGGCCCCGACTTTGCCCACCAGACCATTAAAAACAACGTCGGCAATGGTGGGCAAAGCGTACTCGGCGGCAGGTCAGGCTGCTGCATGCCTGCATACCATGGCTATAATGCAGGCTTATCAGGCTGACCTGCTCAGGGACTTAGATGGACGTGATGAAGTGGGGGGTGATGTCATAAATGAGCTAAGAACAGCAGCTGATCTAACTCTCCGGGCCACCAAAGAGACGGCCAGATGTGTTGGCCGCTCTATGGCAGCATTGGTGGCTACGGAGAGACATTTATGGCTCAACCCCACTGAAATCAAGGAGAGGGAGAAAAGCTTCCTGCTCGACGCGCCGCTGTCTCCTGGTGGCCTCTTCGGTGACGCAGTACATACTGTCACCGAGAGGTTCCAGGAGTCAAAGAAACAAGCTGCGGCGCTAAAGCAGTTTCTCCCTCTCCGGGTCCAGGTCCCTGGGGCTGCCGCTGACATCAGGCAGCCCAAGCCGAGTACGACCTCCGCTCACAGGGCACAACAAAAACAGAGCGTCGCCGCTCGAGCTCCCCCTCAGCGCGGGGACGAGGGGCGGCGCTCTCAGGCGAGGCCTTCGAGGGGCAGGGCTGATCTGCGGACAGTCCTGATCGCCAAGAAGGCCTCGTCGAAGCGTTCCTGACGCCAGAAGCGTCAGGACGCTGAGGGTGGTTCCCCCCATAGGGAAGCGGTGTTTACCCCTGCTAACGGTACCCGCTTCCCTACGGCACCCTCGGGGGGCCGCGCTGCCAACCCCGCCGCAATGCCGGGGCGCAGTCGGTCTCCGCGGGCCACCCGAGGGTGGTCCGCACCCCCTCCGGGGGGTCCCCGAGCAGTCAAGTCAGTCGTTCCCTGCCGGTCCGCCGCTTCAGGGCACTGTATTTGTTGCTCAAAATACACCAGAGGCCAGCCTCGAGAGGCTGGTTCCCTTAGTAGATTTTCTAGACGAATGGAAACGTCTATCAAATATATCTCGTTGGGTCCTGCAGATAGTAGAAAGGGGGTACGCCATTCAATTCAAGAGTCGGCCACCTCCTTTCTGCGGTGTCCTACCTACAGAGGTGGGCCCGGAGCAGGCTCTGGTAATGGCACAGGAAGTAGAGACACTCCTGCAAAAAGGGGCTATAGAGAGGGTTCCCCCTCCCAGCAGGGAGTCTGGCTTTTACAGCCGTTACTTCATCGTGCCGAAGAAGGATGGGGGCTTACGCCCGATATTAGATCTGCGGCTATTGAATCGCTCGGTGGCCAAGCTCAAATTCAAGATGCTTACACTCAGACAGATTGTAGCGCAGGTCAGATCGGAGGATTGGTTTGTCACCATAGACCTCAAAGATGCGTATTTTCATGTCTCCATCCTTCCACATCACAGGAAGTTCCTGAGGTTTGCCTTCGGGGGAGAGGCATACCAATATCGTGTACTTCCCTTCGGTCTAGCACTGTCACCCCGCACGTTCACCAAGTGTGTGGATGCAGCTCTGGCGCCGCTGCGTCTACAGGGCATCCGCATACTGAACTATATCGACGACTGGCTGATTCTAGCAAATACAGAGCAGATGGCGGTTCAGCATCGAGATGCTGTTCTCGCCCATATGTCGAGGCTGGGGTTGAGGCTGAACGCCAAGAAGAGTGTGCTTTCTCCGGCTCAGAGAACCACTTTTCTAGGTGTGAACTGGGATTCGGTAATTATGCGGGCGCAATTATCGCCAACACGCATAGCATCGATCCTGGCAGCCGCCAAAGAACAGAAGCTAGGCCGAGCCGTCACTGTGAAACGGTTCCAGAAACTGTTAGGTCTCATGGCAGCAGCGTCCAACGTGATACCTTTTGGCCTACTGTACATGAGGCCACTGCAGTGGTGGCTCAAAACAAAAGGGTTCTCCCCGAGGGGAAATCCGCTCCGCACGATCAAAGTCACGCGGCGATGCCTACGTGCTCTGGTCATGTGGAAAAACCCGGGGTTTTTATCTCAGGGTCCCGTGTTGGGGGCTCATGTTCGTCGCGTAACGCTAACGACAGACGCCTCTCTCACGGGCTGGGGGGCGACCATGAGTGGTCGCTCATCCCAGGGTCTATGGCAGGAACATCAGCGGCACTGGCACATAAATCGGCTAGAGATGCTCGCAGTGTTTCTTGCATTGAAACAGTTCCTGCCCGACCTCAGGGGCCACCATGTACTAGTCAGAACAGACAACACGTCCGTGGTGGCCTATATAAATCACCAGGGGGGTCTGAGGTCTCGTCCGTTGGACAAATTGGCACATCGGATCCTCCTGTGGGCCCAAGGGAAATTGCTGTCAATCAGGGCAGTATATATCCCGGGGGCCCTGAATCAGGAAGCAGACAGCCTGTCGAGACAGGGGCCGAGGCCCGGGGACTGGAGACTCCACCCAGAGGTGGTGGAGCTCCTTTGGAAGGTTTATGGGAAGGCAGAGATAGACCTGTTCGCTTCGGCGGAGAATTCTCACTGCCCGCAGTGGTTTTCTCTGACCCATCCGGCCCCGCTGGGGCTGGATGCCATGGTACAGAAGTGGCCGAGGCTGCCTCTGTACGCCTTCCCCCCGATTGTCTTGCTTCCAGGAGTTCTGGAGAGGGTACGCCGGGACGGGGCCCAGGTACTTCTAGTGGCTCCGAACTGGCCGACCCGAGTATGGTTTTCGGACCTAATATCTCTCCTGGTAGGCTCTCCAATGGAGATTCCGATCAGGAGGGATCTACTCTCTCAGGCGGGCGGGAGATTCCTGCACCCACGCCCGGAGATGTGGAAACTGTGGGCCTGGCCTCAGAGGGGGCTAGGCTCATAGAGGAAGGTCTCTCGACCGAGGTCGTGGAGACCATCCTACACTCCAGAGCTCCGTCCACAAGGAAGCTGTACGCTTTGAAATGGAGACTTTTCTCAGCTTGGTGCAGAGAACGCCAGTGGGATCCAGTTAACTGCCCGGTTGGTACAGTGCTGGAGTTCCTGCAGGAGAGGTTCTCTGCAGGGTTGACCCCCTCCACACTTAAGGTGTACGTGGCGGCCTTGGGTGCCTTCCACGTCCCTTGCAGTGGAGTGTCTTTGGGAAGACACCCTCTAATTACACGCTTCCTTCGTGGCACATTAAGGTTGAGGCCAGTTATGCACTCGAGGGTCCCAGCATGGGACTTGGCTATTGTTTTGAGGGGCTTGTCCGGACCTCCGTTCGAACCTCTGGTGGATGTTTCGGATAAGTTCCTCACCTTAAAACTATCTTCCTTTTGGCCATTTCTCTTAAAAGGATAGGAGATATTCAGTCCCTGTCAGTAGGGCCCTCATGTCTGGAGTTTGCGCCAGGGATGGTGAAAGCATTTCTGCATCCCAGGCCGGGTTATGTCCCCAAGGTTCCTACGAGCCCACGGGGCCCCATCACTCTACAAGCCTTCTGTCCTCCTCCATTTATGACGTCAGACCAGGAAAGGTTAAATCTGCTGTGCCCTGTGAGGGCACTGGATACTTATGTCCACAGAGCTGCCCTGTGGAGAAAATCAGAACAATTGTTTGTTTGCTTTGGACCCCCTAAGAAAGGGGCTCCAGTATCCAAGCAGAGGATGAGCAAGTGGGTGGTCGAGGCCATCTCACTTGCTTATGAAGCTACCGGGCAGCCATCTCCACTGGCTGTCCGGGCGCACTCAACCAGGGGTATGGCTGCTTCTAAAGCACTCTTGTCGGGGGCTTCCCTCCACGATATTTGCAACGCGGCCGGATGGTCGTCTCCTTCTACCTTCGTCAGGTTCTATGAACTAGACCTGGCATCTACAGTAGGGGCACAGGTACTCTCGTAACCGTGTGCGCTTCGGCTTCACACATACGAGACACTTGGTCCTATGGCGATGTGGGTATAAGCGTTCTCACAGCGTTTCGACGCAGCTCGAGTTCCCCGAAAGGGAACGTCTCAGGTTACGTATGTAACCCTAGTTCCCAGAGGGAACGAGACGCTGCGTCGCTTTGCCATACTCCCGGCGTGTCCGTGATCACTTACTTCAGGCTTTATCAGAAGTTAGTTCCTGTTTGTTTTCACGGACGTTTTATAGCTTCCGGTCGATGACGTCATCACGCCGACGATCGATCTTTTTTCCGATGGAATGGTTCTACAGGCGCTTCACGACGCATTAACGCAGAGGCGTTCTCACAGCGTTTCGACGCAGCGTCTCGTTCCCTCAGGGAACTAGGGTTACATACGTAACCTGAGACGTTTCTGGCCAGCTGTTAAGTTGAATAAGAGTCTGGAAATACATGAGCAACTTGGAATAAAGGATTGGTAGTACAGGACCATACCAAGGAACGATCTGATTTTTTTTTTTTTTTTTTTTGTGAAGGTGTGGTTCCGTTTTCCTTAATCAGGTCCTCCTTCTGAAAAGCAGAGATGACTTTAACTTTCTTCTCATCAACTGAAACAACCAAACCATCTATTACATGGCCCAGGAACTTTACAGATTTCCTCAGAAAATTACACATTTTCGGTGCTAGCTTCAGGTTACTACCTCTCAATCGAGAAAACACAATCTCCAAACGCCTCTTTTTCAGAAGGTGCAAAGAACAATAAGTCATCATGATAACAGAGAAGAAGACTGGAAAAGTTAAGGTAACTGAAAATGCTGAGCATCATGCATATTAAAGACGCAGGGCTATTGCAAGGGCCTTGAGGAAGAGGATTATACTCATACAGACCCATTGGTGTCCATAGTGCTGAAAAGGACATTACCACCCAAGGCTTTGAGACAGTCAGCTTGATGGGGCAGATGGTGGCCGTCCTTCATGGTTTGAGCATTGAGCCAACATAATTTAGTGCAGACCCTCAGATTACCAGAGTTTCTCAGAGTTTCAGACCATCTCTAAAGGAGATGCATACTCACTGACGGACTTTCTAATTATGCCTTTCTCCTCAATCTCTGAAAATGCTTCTCTCAATTTTTGATAGTGGGCTGGAGGGATGCAATGATAGGGCAGACAGAATGGGTGCTCATCATAAAGATGGTACTTTACTGTAGATGATACTGTGCACAAAATTCTTTGCCTCTCCACAATCCAGCTTATCCTTGGAGAAAACTTCATGGTTGGAACCAAAAAGAGTCCATCAATGTCCATATCCATCAATGTCAATGTCCCTCAGACCATGATCCTTAAGCAACTGTGCAGCATTAAAGGATGAGTCAGTTATCAGGGGCTTTTAATCAGGAACACTACAATGGGTTTTGCTCAGACCCTGCATGACAGTGACATTTTCCATGGCTAGACAGGAAGAAACATCGCCCAGTTTAGTGTTATGGCGAAGTGTCACTGATATTAGATTAGGGTGCAGTATATTCGATCACCCCACATTGGGGTTACTACTTGTCCGACAAGAATGTTTTTAGGCACTGAATGTGCAGTGGTCGGCTCAACAATTACAGCGCCTGTAACAGGAACAGGAACAGGAAACACTAGGGGAAACAGGAACACTAGCAGGCAATTTGCCCCAAAGAAGATACTCACATATAGGAAGTAGAGTGTTTGCCTGGCAGAGTTTCACAGAAACAAGTTTATCAGGCTGTTGAGGCCCACCATCGGGAGATGCAGCTCAGAAGTTCAAGGAATTGCTCACACTCAGGATTACTGTTATTGCAGGAAACAAGCTCCCAGTACTTATCATGCGATTTCATCTTCTGACTTAAAAAACTTAAATCCATAGACTTCAATTTCCAAGTTGTAAGTACACTTTGGCTGAATTGTAAGGCAACCACATTACTTGGAAGTGACCACATTACTTGGAAGTGCTTGAGGATGTGAAAGAAGACCACCAACTTGCAGCTTGGACTCACCCTCTTCACTAAATATGCAGGGCATACTACCAGAATCCAGTAACCCCTTCAATGTGTAACGGTCACAAACTGTCACAGGAGCATAAAACTTGCCTCATCAACTCTTTGAGACCCCACAACACAGATTTGTCTTCTGGCAATAGCTTGCAGCTGTTTACAAAAACATTTAGCTTGATCTGTGAGGGAAGTTTCATTAAAATTGCCCATGCTACCCCTCTCATCGCATGTGCTCTTCAGTTTAACTGAGCAGTGTCTGAGGGAGTCACAGGGCATGCTGCTTTAGGGCAGTCATTCTTAAAGTGGTCAGGACTGAGACAGTGAAGACATAGCCTCTGACGTCGACAATGCAAATATGTAGTGTGTTCCTTGGATCTACAGACCCTACATGCAGAGCCAAAGTTGGTCTTGAAATCTGAAGCTTTGCCTGCATGAACCTGACTGAAGTTAAAGAGGCAGTGCACAATGACAGGACTCTATCCATCATGCCAACCATGTGCTGAAGACTTACAGGAGGCTGCGAGAAATGGACACTGAACTGGGGGCAAGTCAAACAGTGCACAGGTTCCAAACTGGCAGGGACATTGTATGCTGCATCCTAGGAGAGACTCTTTATATCCATCCGATGACCATCCAATCGCTCCTGGACCTCAGCGGCGCTCCACTTCTCAGCTGGCTTAAACTGAAAAGATATAGCAAGACTCGGGTCTGGGTAATGTGAAATAAACATCATGACAGCTTGATCCTCGACACTTATTACGTCTGTGCAAGCACTCATCACCAACATCTATGGCCTTTTTAAGCCGTATCCAGTAATCCATGGGATTTTCATCTGCTCTTGGGACAGTGTTATAGAAGTCAGCCATAGGCATGTTAGAGTAAGACAACTCACTGAAGTTGCGTTTCAGTATGTCAAAACACTCCACTTGGGAGCTCACTGGCACTCAGTTTAGGCCAGCTTCGCACAGACACCTTAACCACTTCTCTCGCTTTGCTCATGACAAGATCAGAGACATCCGTTTGCGTTTCGCATTTAATTCTGTTTTAATGACTGTACATCATATCTTCCCACTCGTACACAGTAAATTAATCATTCTTATCACCCCTGAAGAATGGCGGAGGTGGTGCATCTTGCTGTACTATCACCTTCAGGTATCAATGTACTCACTGGAGTGGTGATACTGGGAAGGTGCTTTAGGCTGTACTGAGCTGGGCTGGTGTGCAATATAAAGGCTAGCTGAAATACTATCCCCTATTCTCTGAGTCAGTGATGCCCCCTAATGACTCAGGAGTAATGGCATGTTTAGTATTCGGGTATGTGATTGGGGTGGAGCTAGCTGCTGGACCTGCATAAGCACCAATCTTTGAAACTAGGGATGGGTAATACCACTTATTTTGTTTTCGATACGATACCAATACTTTCAAGCCCAGTATCACCGATATTGATACTTCTAAACTGAACTTTTTATTATTAAATGTATTAAATTATTAAATTTACTAAGAGTAAAATGGGTAAAGATACCCAGTTAACATATTTGAAAGGTATTTTAACATTTAATATGCTTTAACAGCAACTTTTTAGATCATATTTTTGTTTACACATGGTTAAAATACCATGAAATTAAAATTTACTTGTAGTGTTAACCATGGAAATCTACAAATAATAGTTGAACTACATTCACTGTAGTAATAAACCACCCTCATTTCCTCTCCAGTGGATCACCAATGTATAGAGGAAGAGGAGGGGACAGAACAGGAAATGACCTTAACTCGTTATGTTATCACAATTAAAGGGGAAACCACTCACATTTCAATTAAAGGGTTAGTTCACCCAAAAGTGAAAATTATTTCATTAATTACTCACCCTCATGTCGTTGGACACAATAATTGTACCAAGCGGCAAGAACAGTTTTTGTGCGAAAAAAAATCAAAATAATGACTTTATCTGCCAAGATATTGTCTTCCGTGTAGGTCTCTGACGTGAACTCACCTGGAACTCATGCGATATCGGTGCTCCTCCTCTTCCGGGTCATGTATTCGCTACGATTCGAACGGCGGAGCTGCGTCATATTCTCGCACATGCGTCGAGTTCACGTCAATAATTTGGTGGATTATATTGTTATTGTGATTTTTGTGCACACAATAACTATTTTCGTCGCATTGTAAAATTATTGTACAGCCACTGTAGTGAGATGGATTTGTAACAAAGCCTTTAGTGCCTTTTATGGGTCTTGTGAGTGGGTCAGTGGAAATATACTGAATGCCAGTGGAGGCCTTTTTGAAGCCTTTCTCAGCCATCAGCTTTCAACAAAAATATCTTAATTTGTGTTCTGAAGATGAATGAAGGTGTTACAGGTGTCCAACGACATTAGGGTGAGTAATTAATGAAATAATTTTCATTTTTGGGTGAACTAACCCTTTAAGGTATATGTATGAAAAACAATTTTGGGTGAATTCTAATAAACAGTATATGCAATTACCAGGAAACCTTCTGTAGGTGTTACATTAGGAAGGAGGTACCTGTCAAAGTAACATCCACATGGATGTCAGGACCCAAGGTTTCCCAGCAGAACATTGCCCAAAGCAATGACATGGAGAAAATCACAGATTGCTTCATGAGCAATCTGTGCTACAGTAGCAGTCTGTTTGATCAGACCACGGACATCAACTTTGGCCCCCCAATGACCCTGTCACCAGTTCACTACAGTGTAAAAAAAAAAAAAAAAGTTGATTTAACTTAAAAAAGTAAGTAACCTGGTTGCCTTAAAATTTTGAGTTTACTGAAATTAAAAATTTGAGTTGATACAATGGAGGAAATTTGTTTAATAAATAGAAACTCAAAATATTATTGTATCTGAACCACATAAAAAAAATGATAAATCATGAAAATAGCACAATTTGGCATGTTTCACTGCATCATCACAAATAAAATAACCACAATTACCCAATATGTTTACAAAATCTTTTAATAATATTTGAATAAAGGTCAATGTCAATTCTCAAAAAAAAAATATTTTATTAACTTTTTAAATTTTAATGAACTCTCAATGAACTTTCAATGAATTTTAAGGCAACCAGGTAACTTATTTTTAAATATTTTTTTACAGTGTACTTTTCTTTCCTTGGACCACTTTTGATCAATATTGACCACTGTAGACTGGGAACACCCCACAAGAGCTGCAGTTTTAGAGATGCTCTGACCCAGTCGTCAAGCCATCCCAATTTTGCCCTTGTCAAACTTGCTCAAATCCTCACGCTTGACCATTTTTCCTGTTTCTAACACACCAACTTTGAGGACAAAATGTCCACTTGCTGCCTAATATATCCCACCCACTAACATGTGCCATGATGAGATAATCAGTGTTATTTTCTCATAATGTTATCCCTGATCCGTGTGTATATTATATTATATTATAAATAAATAAAAAATAATAATAAAATTATAATTAAAATTATCTGAATTTCTTTTTTAAAAAGCAATCACAAATATGTTGTATATGTGATATATACCATTACCATAATATCAAATTACTATTTTAATACAATATTTTCATCATTATTCTTTCACAAGGCATTGTGTTTTCATCTAAATTATGAGCAAAACAGCCTCTGATTTGTAATCTTCCAGTGATGATTGGTGTGTGTGTGTGTGTGTGTGTGTGTGTGTGTGTGTGTGTGTGTGTGTGTGTGTGTGTGTGTGTGTGTGTGTGTGTGTGTGAATGCAGCCTGCAATGTAGCATGTGGGCGGATCCTAACTGGCATTAAAACAGTGTGATTCATGAAATGAATCACTCGAAGGATGCTATCTTTAACAAGCACACATCTGTGTGTGGCCCATGAATGTTAATTATTCATATTAAAGAGAAAAATACCAATTTAACCTTACTCACACACAATTTTTGATTCACTTTATTCATTAACCCTTGTGCCTTTCATAATCACCAAATGTATTTATTTTAGAAAAAAAAAAACAAAGAGACTTACAGTGACGGAGCAAAAACTTAATTTAAAATACATTCTGTGTAACATAAGTAGAATTTTTTTATGAATATCCTGACTTCAGTCAGAATATCCTGAGGCATCTATACACTGTACAAATTAAAACATTAAAAGCATCCAATTTTCTTTCAATTAATCAAATGATTAAGTTTGATGAACCAGTTCATAAATGAACCATTGAGACTCATCTGATTCACTAACTCACTGACTCCCATTCACTGTACTTGGATGGAAAAGACAGAGCAGCATTATTCAAAATGTCTTCCTTCAAATCTAGCAACAAAGAGCTACAGAGCAACAGTGCAATACAATGTACTATCCAGGGCCTGTCATGTTCTCAACTCTCCTGGGGATTTTGATAGCGAAAGTCATCCATCAGGAGGCAAGTAGATAGGGTTCCCAATGGCTGTATGGCAAAGAACTGTTCTGCATTGTTCCTTAGACACAAAGCCAAGGAGTAGGGCAGGGACTCTTGGATCTCTGGAGAGCTCATTATTTCATTAAGAGGAGGACACAGTTCGTATCACTCAACACTATTGGGGACAATTTTTCATTAATAGTTTTACAAATACAAAGGAGTCTGTTATCCTTTGGAGAATATTCTGAGGAGTTTAAGCCTTTTACACTTCAGCAATCAATATGTCAGAATACATGCATGGGGGTTTTTATGTCATATTTTCACATGCACAGGTACCAGCCAGACCTTAATGTGTCTTTCTGAGGGTAACCTCATTTCTGTATGCATGTAACATCTGCAGTGTGCACTGCAAAAGAATGTCTGTTAGAAAACCTAAGTGCTATTTAATTACACAGGTGGAAAAAAATACAACAATAAAAATTATACATAACCATTCATAACTGTATTAAAGAAAAGAAAAAAGAAAGGCCCTGGTCCTTTGAACAGTTGTGTGCGTGCATGCATGTGCCATAACAGCGACGAAGCCTGCTCAAAGTGGGTCAAATTTGGTGCCGTGACCCAGGTGGGAATAAGGTTTATGATGTTTAGTGTACCAGAGGCCAGGCAGCTAGTAAGAGCTGTGCAAGTAAACCTCACTCCCCAGGCCCAGACTCCAAGAGGCACGCTAGAGACCGGCTCTGGCGCTGTGGACTTTAGCATCCTTGTTTGCGTGCCCGCCACCCATGCAGGGGATGATGGTTCGAATCCTGAAGGCAAGCTAGTAAGAGCTGTGTGAGTAAACCTCACTCCCCTGCGGTCTTTGGTGTCCTGGTTAGCTTTCCCACTTCCTATGAAGGAGGAGATGTCAGTTCAAAGCCTGCCCGAAGCAGTGCAAGTAGAACCAGAGGGGTTACATTTGGAGCCGTGACCCAGATAGGCATGAGTGTAATGAAGGCAAGCTAGTGAGAGCTGTGTAAGTAAACCTCACTCCCCTGGCCTCAAGAGGCATACTAGAGACTGTGGTCTTTAGCTTTTTGTTAGCACCCTTGTTAGCAGGCCAGTTCGAATCCTGCTAGGAACAGGTTGAGTAGAACTGGATACATATATTTATTATAGGGCTGTCAAAATTACCGTTTAGCGATCAATTTTTTCAGGTTAACGCATTAAAAATATAAATTAACGCAGCATTCGTTTTTTTTTATTTCATCCTTTGGCTTCACTACAGCCTAATAAACTCTCTGCTGTGATTTAAATTTAAGAAAAAGACGACGAGAAAATCACTCACTGCTCTTGACTGATCTTTTGTAGCTTTAATAATGATTAATCTACATTTAAAGGGGTGGTTCCATGTTTTTCTTTTCTAGGCTTGATTGTGTTTATGGGGTGCAGTATTACATGTCTTAATACTTCTTCTTTTTTAAACGCCATATTTTTCTTATATTTGACCTTTATTCCACACCGCTGTCTCCACTGTCCTTTGAACAGCTTGTCTGCTACCTGCTTCTATGAAGCCCATCCCTCCGAAAAACACAATGGTCTTAGATTGGTTAGATGGCCAAATAAAGTTTCATGTATTTTTATTGGCTGAAGTGCCAAGCACAGGTTGTCCGGAAACGCCCCGCCCTTACCATTACGGGCGGAAGTCACATCTGCGGTGACTAGCAAGGGTTTAGGATGTCACCAACCTGGGAAGAAGCTCATTGTAGTCCAAACAGACCGAATTTGTAGGCAATAAACTGCCATAACTTTAAAAGACAATATCTCCATTTGCATTGAACTTTCAGCGCTGTAACTTTGCAGATACTGTTTATGCTCAAGCAGCAACATTACACACTAACTAAAGTAATAAAAAAAAGTGAAATAGCATGCAACCGCCTCTTTAAGTCCAGTGGCCAGCAGCCATATCACCCTGTAGCCCAAGACTGGTTTCCCACTGAATCTAAGCAGGGTTGAGCCTTGTCAGTACGTGGATGGAAGACCAACTGGGAAAACCAGGTAGCTGGTAGAGGTGTTAGTGAGGCCAGCAGGGGGCACTCACCCTGTGCTCTGTGTGGGGCCTTACACCCCAGTGTAGTGATGGGCACACTATACCATAGCAAGCAACGTCCTTTGAATAATACATGAAACCGAGGTCCTGACTCTCTATGCAGCCATTAAAATCCCAGAATGTCCTTCGGAAGGGGTGTAACCCCGGCATCCTGACCAAATTTACCCATAATCCTCTGTCCATCATGGCCTCCTAATCCTCCCCATATACTGATTGGCCTCCTCACTCTGATGAATGAGTTCATATTAATTAGTTCATTATTTAATCGATTGACAGCACTAATTTATTGCGGTAACAAAATGCATATAAAATATGACCTAAGAAGTTGTACCAATTTGTATACATTTTATGAATTTACATGATGTTCAGTGACTTATAATTGTGTCACCCCTGAATATTTCTCACACGCCATAAAAATATTTATCATCAATATTCTCTGAAAACAAGTCTTATTACCTTTGTTGGTAATTTATCTAGTTTTAAGGATATTTAGTAGCTTTGTCTTGTTAAAGTAAAAAAAATATGATAAAGAATATGACAATTTGCAGTGTGCACCCACAGATACGCCAATCCAACATGAACAACTAATAAAATAAGTGCTCTAGCGAGCAGTGCAGTATACTGCACATGAAATACATTTAATACAATCCCAGATGAGTCATTTGTGTACAGCAGTGAGGTTTTTTTTTTATATTAATGGATATTATGAACCTGCATTAAAAAGAGTATCGTGTTTGAATGCGTGTGCTTCTTTAAAACAAGAATAATTGAGGGCTATTGTGATTTGTTACTGCAGTACTACTAATGGCCTCCCAACTACTGCCACATTTACAGATACACTTTTTGAAACCTGTCCAAAATTTGAGTCATCGACTTAAATGAGAGAACGGAATTAGAACATCCAGCAGCGTAGGATTTAATGAGTCTACCTCTCACTTCCCACAGACGGATAAATAGATGACTACAGATCATGTGGGCTGCTTTTCCTCATGGGAGGCTTGGCAAATCAAATGGAAGTCACAAACTTTTGCTTTGGATGTGCCAGGCTTTCTGTCTTTTTCTGTAACGCGTCGTACTGCCTGTGGATTTGGATTTTACTGTTTCTGAACCCTGAGCTTCAAAGTGATGCTCTTCTGCATGATGTATGATTGAAAGGCCACACACAGGCTTGTATAAACAGTTTATGTCCTGACAGATATACATGTCTTCTCACAGGAGACCAGTGGCTTTATTTGGCTAACATGTCCACAACTGGTTGTGTTCATCCTTATTTTTGGCTAAATAATTTCTCAACACCTTTATGCTGTTTCACAAACTAAGCCTTGCAAAAAAAACATCAACAGGAATCTAAAAGCAAGAGGGTTTCTATGAACCATTGTAGTGAACACAACACAGGGTTTAATGATCAAAACAGAGGGAAAAGCGTAACTAATAAATGGAATATGAAATAATAGGCATATAAAAATAGTGTAGAAAAGTCTAGCTTTAGAAATATATGGTTACTGCCGAATCAAACAGACATTTTGAGATCACTAATTGCAATACAATAATTAATTGACATTATTAAATAATACGAAATTTAATAAACATTAAAAACAAGTAAATAAATTATAAATACAATTATTAGTAAGTTATAAAAAAATATAAACTGGGGTTGGGGGGGTGCTAAGTCAATGATTTTGCGTTCTATCGCAAATGTTTTGCATTCCCCGCGAGAAACTTTGCATTTGTTCGCAAAATGTTTGCGTTCCCCTGAGAAACTCAAAACTTTTGTGTTCTTTGTGAGCACAAGGAAAATTTCTTCACCATGTCCCTTTAGGGGCGCCGTGATCCACTGACGACACACAAATGATAGAACACAGCTTCTGGTTTAACAGTCCTGTTTTTCATGCGTTTTTGAAGCTTTGATTGTGTTTACAGTCTGCAATATAACATGAGTTCATGTTTCGCGTGTAAAAAAAAAACAGTATTTTTCACACAATTTACTTATCTGTATACCGCTGTTTCCTCTGTCCTAAAATCGGCCTGATGATTTCCTTGTTCTATGAAGTCCCTCCTTCAGAAATGCGTAACGAGTTCTAATTGGGCCAGAGCTTCCCGTGTTGTGATTCGACAGCAGCTTAGCGCACTTTGCCCGGAAAGGTCACGCATCTTACCATAACGCGGAGATGCACGCACTCAATGTGCGCTCTTCTCCATGTGGGAGAGTAACAAAACCATGCCCCCTTTGTTGTGTATTCTTGTGGGCGGAGGGTTGGTCAACAAACTGTTCTAGTGACGTCATTCCTGAAGGAAGTGCAGGGGTGTAGTCCAAACCGGCCATTCACTGTAGGCTTTGAAAGTGAACTTCCGTTAAATAAAATATCTCGCTTGGCATTCACTTTGAGCTTTATAATTTTACAGGTATTATTTATGCTCTAACAGCAACATTACACACTAAATAAAGTTTGAAAGATGGGATCGCGAAGGACAGGACCCTTAAGGCCCCTTTTTTTTGGGGGGGGGGGTAAATAAGTACATTGACAAGCGCAAACCTTTGTAAAACACATCGAATGATTAATTTGGGGGGGGGGGTGCATTCTGACTTATTTACACTGTTAAAAGAGTTGGATTCTCATGCTAAACATGAAACATTTCAACAAATTTGTTGGACGTATGACAGAGTATTTTTGTGCCGAATACCCTCCTTCAGGATTCGAACAAGTTTTGTAACATTTTTTTTTTCTTCGAGTATGGCCCTTTATAACATCAAAAAGGGCAGAATTTATTGTATGGGCACTTCTCACAGATATTGTGCGTACATCAACCAGAACTAGAGCAAGAGTGTCAACAATGAGCTTAGTTCGGTTTACGGGAGCCGTCGGCAGCGCTGTCATTTTGCAAAGAAGTGTGTTTCTGATTGTGAGTGAAATATAACCTTATTCAGCTTTAAAGTAAATAAAAGTTAACTGAAATAAATCAAAAATTTAAAAAAATTAAACAAATCCGCATTTGTTTTCAAACCTCAAATAAAGATTTAAACGGTCATGAATCAGCGTATTGATTCATGATTCGGATCACGTGTCGAACTGCCAAACTGCTGAAATCACGTGACAATGGCGATCCAAATCATGAATCAATACACTGATTCATAACCTTTGAATCTTTATTTGAGGATTGAACACAAAAGCGGAAGAGAAGACAATATCTTAATAATAGAAATATCTTAAACTGTGTTCTGAGGATGAACGGAGGTCTTACGGGTGTGGAACGACATTAGGGTAATCATTAATGACAAATTTATTTTTTAGGTGGACTAACCCTTTAATGCTTTACAATTTAATCGACTAAAACTAAAACCAATTCAGGTAACTAAATATGACTAAAACTAAATGGCATTTTAGTCAAAAGACTATGACTAAAACTAAATCAAAATTAACTGTTTCCAGGTCACAAGTTGCAATAAATGTCTGTTCTGTTGGCAATTGGCACATAAGTGAAAATTATCCAGGGAGTGTGTGTGTGCTCGAGATTCTTTAGCTCTGCCCACACCATGCCTTCACGAGTTCAGCTATTTGTTTGGAAAAAATCTGTACAGTGCAGACTTTTATAAATATGTACAGTCTTTTATAAATATGATCAAACTAAAAACAGAAACTTTGTATTATGCCCCTTTTAAATATTCTCCTCCCATAAATTTTGCGCCTGAAAGGGAAACTCCTACAAATGCATGCAAGAACGTTAGGTAAAACTACTTTTAAGCAATAATTTATCACTGCGTGTCTTTAGTCCAGACAGTAGTTTGTAATGCCAAAAGAGGTTTTGGCGCAAACTGTAAGTAAATCCGGCCCTTTATGTTACGCTATTTCTTTCATAATTGTGGATGAAAATAAGCAATGAAAAATTAAGCATCAAGTCAAAAGCAACAATACAGGGGAAAGTAAACTGGAAAAGAAAATCTTAAGCTAAATTTATTATAGACATGTGATGAGATGGTGAACCATTTGCCACATGTTCAGCCAGCAGGAGGCTGACAGTTATGGTCAAAAGTTTGTGTCCTCCTCACACACAAACACACATAACCGCTTTTATCCTACAGCCGTGGCAGAGTAAATCATAACGGCCAGCTGACATCTTCCTCAGAGTGACAGGGTGGCATCACCCAGGCTCAACACAGGTGTTCGGTGACAGGAAGCTCACCGTATTACCTATTCATTATTCAGCAATGGCAGGCCAGGCTTTTAACCACAGGCCCCCGTCAGCACAGCTGGAGGCCAAGATGAAGCTCAGGGACTCAGATGACATAAAAAGTCAGCTACTGGAGTCACCTCAGTATCAGTACAACAAAGCACATCAGCACAGAGCTGATTTAAAGCCATTTAGCACAAAGTGAAAAACAAACACTTTAATAAAGATGCTGCGATATACAAAATTCTGTCATGCAAATCTAGATGGTGCAGGCTGATAGACCCTTAACTCAATCTGATCCATAGGCCATAGCTGATTGGTTTCTTATGTGTCAGTAGCCAATGAGCTTACTGTTTAGCCTTCAAATACTTGGTTAGCATTAGCACACTCACTCAGAGAGTTTTCATGGCTGAACTAAGCTATCGCACTGGATGAACAGTATCTCAAAATATGAGTCTGGTTGAGGAGAGGTGAGATACTGTATTACTTTAAGTGATCCGGCTTTTTGATGAATAAAACATCCACAAGAATCATGGAATTGCACCCAAAAATGAAAATTAGCCTATGATTTACTCACCCTCAAGTCCTAGGTCATTCTTCTTTCAGACGTATAAAGTTGAGTTATATTTTAAAAAGTCCTGGCTAATCCAAGCTTTATTATGGCAGGGATTGTTGCTCTATTTTTGAAGTCCATAAAAGTGCATCTGTTCGTCAAATACTGTGCTCCACATGGCTCTGGGAGGTTAATAAATGCCTTTAGAAAAGTTAATTGATGCGTTTTGTGTAAGAAAAATATCCATATTTAAAACTTTATAAAGTAATGTTTCGGCCATTCGCCTTCAGTATTCAGTTCATGGAAAAAGTGTTGAAAGTGCCTCTGCAGTTCAAAGGCTTACGCTTCCAGGAGCACTCACACATCTTGAACTCTGAGAAGGCACTTTCAACACTTTCCCACGAAAGGCGATCAGACGGAGCTTAAATTAAAAAAGTTTTAAATATGGATATTTTTCTTACACAAATGCAACTATTTACTTCAAAAGGCCTTTATTAACCCCCCAGAGCCGTGTGGAGCACGTTATTTGACGGACAGATTAATTTTTATGGACTTCAAAAACAGAGCAACAATTGCTGCTATTAAAAAGCTTGGATTAGCCAGGACTTTTTTAATATAACTCTGATTGTATTCATCTGAAAGAAGAATGTCATATACGTATGACTTGAGGGTGAGTAAATCATTGGCTAATTTTCATTTTTGGGTGAACTATCTCCTTAAGGAGGATCCCAAAATCATACAGGGAACAAAAGAGCAATGTGCAATCTGAATACATTAGCAACACCATAGTAACCATCCAGCACTCCATAGCAACAGCATAGCAACCTCTAAAAAAATTAAAAACCTCACTGAACACCGCAGCAGCCTCCAAGAAAACTGGCATTTGTGAATAAAATTAACATTTGAGATAGATGAAGCCCCTAAAGGGACATGTTGATGGAAAAAATATATATATATAAGATGCTAGGAAAATGTATATTTAAATGTTTTTGCATTTTCTTACAAAAATATTTTGCATCTCCCTGAGAAACTTTGTGTTCGCTCACAAAGAACTCAATGAATGAACGTAAAGTTTCTCAGGGGAATGCAAACATTTGTGAGAGAATGCAAAAAGCATTGAAATTAATACTTTTAAATTTACCAAAGTGTTAAATTTACTGTTACAAAAAAAAATCTATTTCAACTAAATCATCTTTCTGTTCATGAATCCTGAAAGATATGTTCACGGTTTCCGCAAAATATAGAGCAGCACAACTGTTTTCAACACTGATAATAATAAAAAAAAAATTGGTACACTCTCTGAACAATCATATGACACTGAAGACTGGAGTAATGATGCTGAAAAATCAGCTTTGCCATAAATTTAATAAATGACATTTTAAAATGCATGCTAATAAAAAATGGTTGTTTTCAATAATACTTCAAAATATAACTGTTATATAATCAAATTAAAATTAATTCTTAATAGTGAGTATATGACATTTCTTTCAAAAACATAAAAAAAATATATTATTGATCCTAAACCTTTGATCACTATTGTAAAGTTCATATTTATGCATTAACCAGGAATTTTAATAACCTTGCTATAAGAATCACTGAGAGGCAACTTGATCAGCTAGTAGCTACTGGTTACCAGATTTCCATTCAAGAACACTGACAGCCTTTACATTCCAGACTCACACTCTGTGACCATGACACCTTTCTGCTTCCATCATGTCATGCGGACATGCGACCTCATAGATCTCCCTGTCAGCAATTCTTAATGGTACAACATCACTTTACATACGTGTAAAATTCATATCGTGCATGACAAAAGGACACACACCGAAATTATAGCTGCTGTCAGCATCACACAGAGGCAAACATCTTCTTAGCAGATGCTAACACTGTCTGTCAGATGTTTTGTTCATATGTACAAAATGCCATCGGCAAAAATCACAACTCTTAAGACAGTTATATTTGGCCTCCTAATGCACCACAACCGATATTGCCAGATTCATTTTGCACACATTATTTGTTCTCAGGCAATTTAAAGAATGACTAGTCAGACAAATAAAAAAGGATATTTTCTCTATTGCTAGTACCATCCAAATAAGTTAAATGTGGTTAAATTTGCTGGAATTAATTATGGTTATTGTACAAGATCCCATAATGATGTGCTGAAGCTAAACATAGAGTTTCCCCTCATTAGAAAACCATAATGGATCTCCAGAAAGAAAGATTTAATCTCTAAAGCTTTCCACTATTATCACACACACTGTAACACACACTATTACTGTAATTAATGTTCTTCTGCCCCCATGTGGTAGAATTACCCCTAACCTGAGACAGCTCACGTTATATATGAATAATAGTGCTCTAAATCATTGTAGGAAACTGCACAAATGAGATATGATACAGACTGCACATGACAGTGATGAATATGCTTGCATAAGTAAACATCAGTAAATATTTAACTTGAGTAATAGCTCATACAACAAACAAATTGAGAACAAAGTCCAGTTAAGTTTCAGTCTGGATCAGACGTTGCCGAGATGTTGTAAATCCAGCCTTTGTAAACAGAATTGTTATTGTTGGGTAAACAGAGAGGCCATTGTTTCTCCAGGTTAAGCAGATATCCATGAAGTGCATGACTCTGTTCTTGCTGAGAGAAAGATGATTTGACCGAGCAAGTTTAGACAGAAGAAAATAAAAAATGTGGTACACTGATAGAAGGTTTTATTCGTTTTTTCCACTTATGTGATATAAAATCCACCTCGTATCAGATATCCCACAGAGCTCAGTATGTTTTAAGACCCCCTATGGTGAAAAATCAAGCTTTTATTGTTGTTTATCTGTCTATGTTTTTAATATTCTTTAAGGCAAACTTGCAAATTCATAAGTCAACACAATTGCTGAATATTGTCTCTTTAAAACTGTAGAGAACCAAAGGGCCCTATTTGAACAATCTGAGCGCATGGTCTGAAGCGAAAGTACACTTACGGCATGTCCGAATCCACTTTTGCTAGATTAACGATGGAAAAATATGGTCAGCACACCAGGAGCATAGTATAAATAGGTTGTATAATCTCATAATGAAAATTACACATGGGTGTTTTTGGGCATAACGTGCAATAAACCAATTGGAGTCTTATCTCCTTTCCCTTTAAAAGCACGTTGCGCTTGCACCACAGCAGATTCACTATTTACATGGAGTGATTTGTGAGCTGAAAGACATAATATATATATACAGTGCCTTGCGAACGTATTCGGCCCCCTTGAACTTTGCAACCTTTTGCCACATTTCAGGCTTCAAACATAATGATATGAAACTGTAACTTTTTGTGAAGAATCAACAACAAGTGGGACACAATCATGAAGTGGAACGAAATTTATTGGATATTTCAAACTTTTTTAACAAATCAAAAACTGAAAAATTGGGCGTGCAAAATTATTCGGCCCCCTTAAGTTAATAATTGTATAATTGTAGCTCCACCTTTTGCTGCGATTACAGCTGTAAGTCGCTTGGGGTATGTCTCTATCAGTTTTGCACATCGAGAGACTGAAATTTTTGCCCATTCCACAGAACAGAACAGTTCGAGCTCAGTGAGGTTGGATGGAGAGCGTTTGTGAACAGCAGTTTTCAGTTCTTTCTACAAATTCTCGATTGGATTCAGGTCTGGACTTTGACTGGCCCAACACAAAAATATGTTTATTTTTTTTATTTTTTTTATTTTTTATCACGGCACACTCACACCTCTCTGCGGGCCACCTCCACGAGACAGCCGCCCCAGACCGGTGCCTGTATACCCCCTCGCTGCCCCACGGTGGGTACGCCGGTGGTCCCGATAATCCCGCCTTGTTCGGTCTCTGAGAGCCTGGTCAGAGCTTCCCAGTCCGTTTCGCTGGCTCATTCGGACCATCAGGCTCGGCTATGCGATTCAGTTCGCCCGGCGTCCCCCCAGGTTCACGGGCGTCCGCTTCACTTCGGTGAAAGCTGGAGATGTCCGTGTCCTGCGTGCAGAAATTGCAGTCCTACTGGCGAAGGACGCGATAGAGCCGGTCCCTCCAGCCGATATGACGACAGGCTTCTACAGCCCGTACTTCATTGTACCCAAAAAAAACGGTGGGTTACGGCCAATCTTGGACCTGCGAGTACTGAATCAGAGCCTTCACAAGCTACCGTTCAAGATGCTCACGCAGAAACGCATTTTCGAGTGCATCTGTCCCCAAGATTGGTTTGCAGCGATCGACCTGAAGGACGCGTACTTTCATGTCTCGATTCTCCCCCGACACAGGCCGTTCCTGCGCTTTGCGTTCGAGGGGCGAGCATATCAGTACAAAGTCCTACCCTTCGGGCTGGCCCTGTCCCCCCGTGTCTTTACGAAGGTCACGGAGGGGGCCCTTGTGCCCATGAGAGAACAGGGCGTTTGCATCCTAAACTATCTCGACGACTGGCTCATCCTTGCACAGTCCCGGGAGCAGTTGTGCGAACACAGGGACTTGGTGCTCAGACACCTCAGCCAGTTGGGTCTTCAGGTCAACTGGGAAAAGAGCAAACTCGCCCCCGTGCAGAGGATCTCTTTTCTCGGTATGGAGTTGGATTCGGTCAAGCGGACTGCGCGTCTCACGAAGGAGCGCGTCCAGTCGATGCTGAACTGCCTGAACACGTTTCAGGGCAGGATGGCGGTTCCACTGAAACATTTTCAGAGGCTCCTGGGGCATATGGCAGCTGCGGCGGCAGTAACACCGCTCGGCCTGCTTCATATGAGACCGCTTCAGCATTGGCTTCACGGCCGAGTCCCGAGATGGGCGTGGACACGCGGCACGTATCGGGTGAGCATCACTCCGTCCTGCCGCAAAACCTTCAGCCCGTGGTCAGATCCCGGGTTCCTTCAGGCCGGAGTGCCGTTGGAAAAGGTATCCAGGCATGCTGTGGTCTTCACGGATGCCTCATCCATGGGCTGGGGTGCCACGTACAACGGGCATGCAGTGTCAGGGGTTTGGACGGGCCCGCACCTGCAGTGGCATATCAATTGCCTCGAGTTGCTAGCAGTACATCATGCACTGAGCCGCCTCAAGGGCCGGTTACGGGGCAAAGATGTACTGGTCCGTACGGACAACACGCCGACCGTTGCGTACATCAACCGTCAAGGTGGTCTACGCTCCCGTCGCATGTCGCAACTCGCCCGCCATCTCCTCCTCTGGAGTCAGAAGTGTCTGAGGTCGCTTCGGGCCATTCATGTCCCTGGGGTGCGCAACTGGGCGGCCGACGAGCTGTCACGAGCTGCGCTTCCGGGAGAATGGCGGCTCCACCCCCAGGTGGTCCGGCTGATCTGGGTTCAGTTCGGGGTGGCACAGGTCGACCTGTTTGCCTCCCCAGAAACGTCCCACTGCCAGTGGTTTTATTCGCTGACCGAGGGCACACTTGGCGCGGATGCACTTGCGCACAGCGGGCCCCAGGGCCTACACAAATATGCGTTTCCCCCAGTGAGCCTACTTGCACAGACACTGTGAAAGGTCAGGGAGGACAAGGAGCAGGTCCTGTTGGTGGCCCCGTATTGGCCCCACCGGACTTGTTTCCCAGAACTCATGCTCCTCGCGACAGCCCCTCCTTGGCCTATTCCTCTGAGGAAGGATCTTCTAACTCAGAGACGGGGCACCCTCTGGCACCTGCGTCCAGACCTCTGGAAACTTCATGTCTGGTCCCTGGACGGGACGCGGAGGTTCTAGGTGACTTACCTCAAGAGGTAGTTAACACCATCACTTCAGCTAGAGCACTGTCTACGAGCAGGGCCTATGCCTTGAAGTGGAACCTGTTCGTCGATTGGTGTTCTTCCCGCCGGGAGGACCCCTGAAGATGTTCGATCGCGTCAGTGCTTTCCTTCCTGCAGCAAGGGTTGGAGCGGAGGCTGTCGCCCTCCACCCTCAAGGTTTACGTTGCTTCTATTTCTGCCCATCATGACCATGTAGAGGGTAAGTCGGTGGGGAAGCACGACCTGGTCGGCAGGTTCCTTAGGGGGGCGAGACGGTTAAATCCTCCTCGTCCTCCCTCCATACGCTCTTGGGATCTTGCTCTGGTGCTCCGAGCACTGCAGAATGCCCCATTTGAGCCTTTACAGTCAGCAGAGCTGAAGATTCTGTCCATGAAAACTTTGCTGTTGGCTGCATTGGCCTCCATCAAGAGGGTAGGGGACCTGCAGGCATTTTCAGTCGACGAATCGTGCCTGGAGTTCGGGCCGGGTGACACCCACGTGGTACTGAGACCCCGGCCTGGCTACGTGCCCAAGGTTCCCACCACTCCCTTCAGGGACCAAGTGGTGAACCTTCAAGCGCTGCCCCGGGAGGAGGCAGACCCAGCCCTAGCTTTGCTCTTTCCCGTCCGCGCTCTGCGGATCTACGTGGACAGAACCCAAAGCTTCAGGACCTCAGATCAGCTCTTTGTCTGTCACGGAGGCCAGCAGAAGGGAAAGGCTGTCTCCAAGCAGAGGATGGCCCACTGGATAGTGGATGCCATCACCTTGGCTTATCAGGCACAAGGCGTGCCCTGCCCGCTCAGGCTGCGAGCACACTCTACTAGAAGTGTTGCATCCTCCTGGGCGCTGGCACGTGGCGCCTCGCTGTCAGACATCTGTAGAGCTGCGGGCTGGGTGACACCTAACACGTTTGCTAGGTTTTATAGCCTACGTGTAGAGCCGGTCTCCTTCTGTGTTCTCACCTCAAACGGGTAGAAGCACTGAGAGGCCCGGCTCTTGTCGGCTTGTTGCGCCTCAGCGCTTAATTCTCCAGAAGCAAACTCTGGGAGTCCTCCACCGCCCTCGGTGCCGGGCGTGGCGGAGCGTCCGGCATCAGGCCTCTTACCGCTGAATCCTGGAGATCCGGTAATTGGCTGGGGCCATGTGAGTGACCCTACAGGGATCCCACACTTCTTCCACGGTTGCTCCTCTCGGAAGCCCGTGTCTTTCCCTTGGGAGAGCCCTCCATTTTAGGGATGGAGCCCCCCTCACGGCGGCGGGCTACGGCTCAGCTCGGTCCCCACATAACTCCCGTGGTATGATGTGGTTCCGCAGCGGCCCCCCATTGGGCACGCTTTCCCAGTGTTATCCAATAGTCACTGAGCAGGTCATGCGGAACAGCAGTGATGGACTTCTCTGTGTGAGCCCCGTCTCATCAGGTAAGAGAGCTCAGGAGGCTCACACAGGGCACTGGAAGGGGGCAGAGTCCAAGGCGCTTTGGTAGGGATTCCTATTCGTCGGTACTCCGACGTGGCGTCGAGAGTGACCGACTGAATGGGAACGTCTCGGTTACGTATGTAACCCTCGTTCCCTGAAGGAGGGAATGGAGACGCCACGTCCCATCGCCATGTCCTCTGTCCCTGCCGGGGTGCCAGTCTACCTACTCGGCTCCTCAGCAAAAAAGATAATTTGATGCAATCACCTGTGTATCATTTATACCCGCGTGGCGTGGCATGAGCACCTGGTGCAATCATTGCATGCCAATGTGCATTGGCTCGTTTAGTTAGACTCGAAGTAGATTGGCTCTCGCAAGCGAGATTCCTATTCGTCGGTACTCTGACGTGGCGTCTCCGTTCCCTCCTTCAGGGAACGAGGGTTACATACGTAACCGAGACGTTTTTGATTTGTTAAAAAAGTTTGAAATATCCAATAAATTTAATTCCACTTCATGATTGTGTCCCACTTGTTGTTGATTATTCACAAAAAATTACAGTTTTATATCTTTATGTTTGAAGCCTGAAATGTGGCAAAATGTCGCAAAGTTCAAGAGGGCTGAATACTTTCGCAAGGCACTATATATATATATATATATATATATATATATATATATATATATATATATATATATATATATATATATATATATATATATATATATATATATATGCATGAAAAACACCACAGAAAATCGCTGGGATCATTAAAATGTACACCCCTAACATTTGCATATGTCCGAACATGTTCATTGTCAGGCGGAACTGACAAGTGTCACGTGAGGATAGCGAAAACGGTAGATCATGGGCACAAATGTCATGTTCCAGGTTGTGCAGGGGACGTGAGGACTTTTCTACCCTTCCCACAGATAAAAATTTCAACAGTCATGGTTGATGTTTATTATAATCGGATACCACAACAATTTAATTTAAAATTGTTCGTTTGCTCGGCCCATTTCAAGCAAGCTTCGCTCAGCGTCTAAAACTGAAGAAAGGGGGCAATTACAACTATATTCATGCAAGCAGTAACTAGTGATTTATCCAAGTATTGACTGTTTAAACTATTTCTGATTAAATTGAAAGTTAAATAATAAATAACGCAAGATGCTAGTACAGTAACAATAGGAAACCCCAAGTACCATACAAAACTAAATAGTGTGTCTAATGACAAAGGTTAATAGTATTTTGTATTACAAAATACAACGATAGATACATATGTCATACTACATTAATTTAGTTGCTTACAGATCGCTCACTCGATCCTTCTAGCTAACGTCACCTTCTCCACCATATAAGTTCAAACGATAGTCATTTGAAAAGGCTTCTATTCATTTTGTAAAAAATATATATTTATATTTTTGAGAACTGAAGTATTATGTTTTTGCATCATGCTTATTGCACAGTACAGAGTACATCACAGTCACTGCGTAGCCTACATTGTGACTAACGTTATATAAACATGCAATATCATTGACAAAAAAAGGCGAGTCTAAACTGTAGTTAAAAAACTTGAACAAAAAGCACTATTTTTGGTTTGGTCATGGGGGAAAGAAGAGCGTTTGAGCGTTCGGGCTTGCGGTTGCCTTTCAGTAATTTAAATCCCCCAATCAGAGCTTTTGTGTGAAAAGAACACGTAAAATACCCGGTGATTTACCTAAACATGCAATCTGGCAACCATATGCACGCAAGCTCTCTCTCTCACGCGGATAATCTGAAAACACCAATAAACAAGTAAGCTGCATTTTAGCAATCTCCATTTGAGATTTCCTGCTTAAAGTGTCATTCAGTCGGTCTGTGTTCTGTCAGGACTCACGAGCCGCTTCGCTGAACAACTGAACATGTGTGAGCAGTAAATGGCCCTGTAAAACTGTATCTGGACAAGTTTTGCCTTTAAATAAGCTACATACACTCTATGTAGATATCAGAGAACAATTTATCATATTGTTTCAACTCATTCTAGGGCACCTTTAAACAACATGGCGCTGGACATGAAAAATGACAACTGCGTAGGGCTGAAACTAACAATAAACAGTTGACAGCCGCCTGTGTTTTTCTGATGCCACAAACTACCTTGTAACCACGTCAATGTTCAGACGGGCTAGGTTATCTAAGAAATATTTTTCTGTTGATGTGAATAATCATGGAGATATAGCGGGTAAATTATGTATATGATATATATTACAATGTTATGATATGCCTTTCTCCACTGACATACTAAAATTTTTCAGAATGTAAAGGATGCTGATTTTTAGAAGCTGTCTGCCTCTGAGGTGATGGATGGGAACATGGTTTGTGTAACATTAGCAACATACTATAAGCTGTTTGATAATGTAGGCTGATTATATTAATTACTGTTGTGTGTCCGACGTTGTAGAGAGAAATACATTTTTACTACAGTAAAGTAGTCCTGTGGATCAGGTAATCTTAGCTTGTGTGATTGAGTGGAGACAGGCTAATTTGCATATTCATAGGTCGACATATTAAATAAAGCAACAGTGTAGAGCTACATTTAAGCTATTTAAAGGCATGAATATTTTTTTAAATCTGTAATTTTGGTGACCAATTAGGAAGGGGTCCAGAGCAAATTACAGGGTCTCACATCTTACTTGCAAGCTCACACACCTCTTTAAGACATTGATTTGCTTATGAAGAAAATACTTAATAAAAATGCTTTTTAATGAGACTGAGAACAAAGATGTAAAAAACACAAGCCATCAGAAACAGTCAGTTTTGTAACATGATTTGAGGTTAAATACTTATTCGGAATGTTACTGAAACTAAATATTGACAAGCTGTTTTATAGACTTCCATCTTCATCCATTCAAGTTGATAGAAGATGTACTTGTACAACCACCACACCTACACAGAATTAGTTGCCCGGAGGTGTTAGCATCTAGCCGTAGAGTGAACTGCATAGACTGAATACACTGCCAAAAAGATTTTAACTGTACATTTTTTATTTCATGTACAGCGGCAACACTGAGCTTTTTCATCTACATTCTCCACAGGTTGTGTCTTCAGAGACGCTCTGAGTATGGTTTTAAATCTAACGCTGCACTGGTGAGGACCTTATGAGGGAAAAATCTAATAAAACCCTGGTCCATAACCAAGAGAGGAAACAACAGCCAACACAAACTCAGTTAAGCAGGTTTGAGAAATGTTTCGGGAAGAACTATCTGAAAATGTATAGGCCCAACAAATATTACTTTCCGCTGATCTGGTGACATCAAAGACAACTACATTATCATCATGTAAATGGTAACAAAATGCAATTGCAAAGAACATCAAAGCAAAGGTCTACAAAAACTGCTGATTGTAAAATCATGCCGCACTTTCTACATGTGTACTCATGCGCACCTGCATTTCTGATTTCATTTTTTTTCACATTGGTTCAGCTGTGATAAAGAAAGATGGTTAATTAATCTTAGAAGAGGGAAACTCATCTCTATTTTCTAAGGCTATTTTAGCTGGTATGGGCAACTGTGGATATTTTACAAACAACCATCTGATTAAACATCTGGAACAGCCAGTCTGTTGAATATGCTGATTTGATGCATAGTAAAAAAAATAATAATAATAATAAATTATCAATATTGAACGCAGTTGCGCTGCTTAATATTTTTGTGAAAACGCAATGCATCTTTAAAGGATTCTTTGATCAACAGAACAGCATTTATTTAAAATAGAATTTTTTCAGCGGAAGAAAGCATCTTACTGAGCCCACATTTTTTGAATGATAAGTGCAATAAAATATTATATTATACATCATGTGATGGCCTAAATACCACGAAAAGTCTTAAAAGCATGCCATTTTAGATTCCTCAACAAAATACAGTATAAATGGGTCGGGCCAACTGAGCATCTTCTCACCTAACCAACCCAGCCACCGTGGGAGTAAATAATGTGCTTGTTCATTTGAAAATGATCCCATACAGTTACTTTCATGTACTGTAGCGACAAATGTAATAAAACTATGAGGAGGCATATCAAGGCCATTAGTTCCTGCTAAACCTTTAGTTTCAAGCACATCATGGTCGAAACTCCCATATGAAACCCCTATATGTGAACAATTATTTTCTTCATCTCTTTCAACACAAGCTGACAACTTTGAGAATGACAAAAGGAATTCATTTTATGTGGATTTGTAGGGCTGGAATCAGGTAGACGATCGATTTTTAACAGCACACGGAGGACTGGAGGTAAGAACGTGTGCGGAGGCTTTAAACGAACAGGATTTGATCTGCTTTCTCTGCCACCCTTTAAAACCTCTCCCTCTCGTTCTCTCAGGCTATGCAGTCATTCTGTGAGGCTATTAGCGCAATCAGACAGCAGCTGCACACTTGGCTGTATAACAGGTAAACACAAACAGGATTAGACTTGGCAGAACTGTTATGGCTACGCTCCTGAGGACAACTAGCTTGACAGTTCACTTTTGACGACCCAAGCTTTTTCCTCAGAGCGCTATTGTTTGCTTGTAACAGGCTTTCAGTTGCGCAGGCAGAGAAGTGTAAGACATCGATTATGGCCTATGCGCTGTCTCTCCAGTCATTCGACCATTGTTAGTTGAGCTCTGACAACCAGGTGTATTCAAGGTCTGCTCTCAGAAGGAAGGAAAATCAATTGGGGCTGATTTCGCATTACCCACAAGATGACATTAACATGCCTCTTGGAGATTGGTGTACTTTGCTGTCCATCACAAGGCTAGAGAAAAACCAAAGCAGATAAACACAAGTCCGAGGTAAAGACTCTCTTGATTTGAGGAGCTCTCTGGCACTGAAACAACAGAACAGTTGGTTTTCGGTCTGGTACAGGAGACCATCTGCAATGTGATAAATGTGTGTTTCTGGGGCCACCGAAGAGTCCCACATCAGCAAATCAGACCAGCGCAGTATGTGGTCAAGGTAAGGTGAGCGCACAAAGGGTGTTCAAAGAGGAAGACAACTTTGTTCTTTCCTTCCCAGAGCGGGACATTTATTGTGCCTCTGGGTGACAGGGTGTCCTGACAGAAAAAAACGTCTGATTTAACTGCCGTACTAACACTAGTAGACAAAACCTCAGTGTCAGCAAGTACTCCTTCACTTATACAAGCCATTTCATAAATCTCAACCATGCCCCTTGACGAAAACTGCCATCAAACAAACTTGTTAAGAGCAAAATTGAGTCGTGAGTCCTGTGATCTTTACCAGGAGGGTGAAGTCGGACTTGGCCGAAGGGAAGAATCCAGCTCTGGTCAGACGGGACATCGGACGAAATGCTCTTACACGCATAAGCTCTACTACCCAAGCGAGAGACATGATGATGTATTACCTCTGGTGCTTGGGTTCCATTGGCAACAGGCACACAGAGACTTCCAACACCCCCTCAAGCACCAATTACAATTTGGGAGCGTCTCTTTGCCAGCAGGGTTTTTTCCATTCAAGCTTCTGCAATTTCAAAACGCACACAAAGCTTTGTGTCAATCCCTCAATCCCCAATCTGTCCACTCATTCACGTGCCGTCTCACTCCATCATTCGCAATCACTCTTTCCCCAGTTGTCGCCTCTCTTTCCCTTCACCAAACACACAAAATGACTCGCCGTTCCCCACGGACTAGTGTCTCTTCAGCAAGGAATCCGCAGTTTATGTGAAGTGTGGTATTTATTACTACATCATGTATTATGCAAGCCCCATTTCTAGAAAGAGGCTCAATAATGTATCAAGTGAACAGCATATCTGGTAGCATAAGGCACAGCCCGCGTAGCCGTTCGCGTTGCTTGCGGAAAGTGGAACGTGTGAGTATTTTATAGTGTCTGATGTCATAAAGACATCCTTGGGTATGTCTAATTTTCCCAGAATCAAATTTGCACATGGCATGCATCTGAAACAGAAACAGATAAACAAGTCTAAAAGGGTTACTTCTCTCTCCTGAGAGAAGCCTCAAGCAAACTGCGCGATGGTTTCACATGAAGTAGCTAGTTCAATCATGAAAAACAAATTAGCAATTTTGACGTTAACAGATACATGGCACACATGGAGTCGTAGACACTTATAACACCCAGGTTTTTTTTACTACAGCTGCAAGTGACACTATTACTATAGTCACAATAAAACAAAAGATCATGCATTCCCTATTGTGTGATGTACAGCCAAGTGAAACATAATCGAAAATGTAAAAATGGGACTTTGTGGATGAGGATTGGAGAAGTATGGCATACATCACCACAAAGAGGTCATTTCACTGAAAGACCATTATGAAATGAAGAATTAAGTGGTAAAAATTAAACTTTTTCTCAAATGAATTGTTCACAATAGGTCAATAAGGAATTTGCTACTTTAAGGGATACAAATCACTACCATTCAGAACAATGGGATTTCACAATGGGCGTGGCAAAAAAAAAAAAAAGGAAGAACTTTTACCACAGTTCATGTTATTGTGACACAATTACAACACAATTACTTTTCAAAGTAATAAGACCTTCATCTGGTGGATTTTTTTTTAAATAAGTGAACAAAATATTCATAAATCTAAAATAAAGTAGGGACTAAAGCCATATCTGAGACCAGATATATATAGAATATTGACTTGGACTAGTAAGAAACTACCCTCATACAAAACACACTAACAACCAAACAGCTATGCCATACCACTGATATAATATAAATGAGTGGATTACTCATGATGTCATAAAAAATGAAGCCTCTGTTGGTATTCCCTAGCCCCTTACATTCTATAGAATTAATAGGAAATCTGATTTTCATAAGGAAACATTAGGCCCTACCTACCGAGTCAGCGTTTTTAAATCTGAAGTGTCTCCCTGTACATTCTTGCAACGCAATCATAACATTAAATGGTTATTTGTTTAAAAAGCTGGGAAATTCCCCTGCTTATTAAAAGTTTGTATTAAAAGCATTTGTATTAAAAATGTCACAACGATTCTTCTGAGATCTAAAGGCAAATGTATGCTTTGTAAGGCATGCACACACAACTTAAATTATCACAGGCTACAGTTATTCACTGTGATTATGTAGCTTAATCGTGTTGTATTATATAGGCTAATACTGTTTTTATTCGTAGTAACTGTAAAAGATTCAAAAACATTTTCGTTATCAGCATGTATTTTGAAGCAGTACATTTGACAACTTAAACATTGGTTACATGAATAATTAACACAACAGTATATAAAAAATAAAACAATTCATATGCAAACTGCCATGCTAGTACAGAGCCATAAAATTTGAGCTGACCTGTGGCTTTTTAATGGATCATTTGGTCAACAAAAAGAAAATAGGAAATAATATAGGCTTACACACTTTACAAGTTAGGCTATTCAGGCGCTAGAGAATCATTAATTTTTTCAGATTTCCGAAGTACGATTTTTTTTCCCGGAGAACCCCCCAAAAAAGCTATTGTTTTGGGGTAGTGGTGGCGGGTTTTGTTATAAAAACTTGGCAACCCTGTCTGCACGCGCGCTGGAATAAACGAGCTTTGCTGTGTTGTAAAAAAATAAAATAATTTAATGATACACAGAGTACTTACCCAATATGATCATCATTTTTGAGAGAAATTGTGAAGGTGAATGCAGATACAAACAAGCTCTCCGTTTAGAATTCAAACAAATATAAACCAAGCACCTTTGATGACGTACATGATCACGTTACTGTTGATCATCTGTCCGTCATCGTCTAAAGCCTGCCCTGATGATTTCATTGGTCCAAACTGTTTCTGTTCAGGATAATTACTCCTCTATGGATCGAGGCCAGACTGAACCGCCGGACCTAAAAATGTTGTGGGTGGGGCTAAGTTCGGCTGGCATCCAGGCTAATAGCAAGTACATGTAGTAAGGTGTAACTATGTCAACTTTAAATAAAGTGTTACCAAATATAGCTATATTATTGAAACCCTGGGTTTGTTGATGAAAAATGCTAATTGCTACAGCTGCACAATTTAGAAACATGATATTTCAGACAGCTATAGAAAGTTCAGTATTCAAATGGCAGATGCACATGCTGCACCAATCTGTGTTCTCGATAAAGGAAGCCAGTAAAGTGCCTATAATGAGAAAACAACAATATACAGTAGTTTTTAAAACACTTTTAAGAGTAATCTGGCATCTGAGAGCTGTCGAGAACTAGGAGGTCTCGGCACAGAGCACAGTGAAGAAAACACCTGCTCACCTGCTGCACTGACATTTATGCTAATTGTTTGATCCCATCTGTGGAGCAATACAAATTACTGAAGCAAACAGTTTACTGGCAAACACTTCTGTGTTCCCAACACATCTCCGCATGCCATGTGTTTTAAGCATCCTATAGTTCTGTGTAATTATTCCTTTCGTAATAGTTTCATAATTAGTATACATAACCTCTTCACACGTCCTTTCACCCAGGATCTGATTTCAACAACCATTCCTTCCCTACAATCTCATTATGTATATCATTTTAATAGCTGTATAGATAGTCTATATGGAGAGGGAAGGTTTTTTTTTTATTATTTGCCTGCAGCACCGTGGCACAGCAGATGGGAAACGATGACAGCTCAAGATCCCTGTACAGTCTCAGCTCTCTGTACTGTCTGCATCAGAGACGTGGTCGTGTTGTAATATTTTATTCACATCAGTCACATATAATAGAGTGTCAGCCACAATGCAATGCACATGTTGGGGCGAGGCAAAATTATGAATTTATAGAAATGTCTTTCTTTCAATCCATGAGTATACATTTGCAATTTAGTGCCCCACTGGATGTTGAATTGGAATGACAGTAGGAGGAACAGGGTGACCTGCAATGCAAAAGACATATCAATCTTGGGTGTTTTGTTATTAAAGCTGCATTCCAGTTTTTTCCTCTTTTTCGCCATCTCTGTTCGAAATCTGCGTTTGCAGTTATTCGCGGAATAATCAACTTTATGTGAGTTGTGCCTCCGCACGGCACAGCGCAGATGAATCAAATGTTTTGAGGATAATGTGCAGCAGTCACTGCACCGGAATGGATTGTCATTCCGGTCATTCGGAATCACAGATTCTACTTAAAGGGTTACTTCAGCGATTAGCATATGGCTTTGTATCATTAGTAACCCTGGAGTATATTCAAATGATTGTGCTTCCCCGACCCCCCACCACCCAACCCCCACCCCCTCATATCCCCCTGAGACAAGAGATTTATGTCAATTTGCGTCATGGGAGGAATTGTTGGCCAAAGGCTAAAGACTACAGCCAGCAGAGGGAGCCATTTCCGCATGTTTTCAACTTGCACGTGGGGGACTCCCTCAGCGGCTAAATCACATATTGAACACAAACGTTCAGTTTTTAATTGTAGTGTCTGTTCTCTAACTGAACTGATTTTATGAAAATGAACACGGTCGCGGTGGGAAAGTGAAAGTGATTCAGTAATCTAGTAGCCGTGGCTTTGCGAGTGGCCTTTTAGAGCAGCGAAGCATTCTGGGAATTGTTGTCTTTTATCCCCATGAGACAAAAATTTATTTTCTGTCTTTTCTCAGTCTAGAAAGCACAAAATAAAAAAATAATTTCACATTTCTACTGCATTAATGACCAAGTTTAAATACAAATGTATCTTCCCAACCCTGAAGTACTCCTTTAATGAAAGTATAACCGACATAAGAATGTCATCTGAACAAGTAAGTAGCTAACATCCACTAATTTTGACCAACTAAAGAGGGGAAAAAGCATTGCAATAAATCACAATGATTAATCTAACGATCGTTTATCATATCACGTCAAACCGTGCAAATTACACTTTGTTTTCAAATTGTAAATCGGCATTGCGTGACTATATTTAATGTGTATTACGGCTACCTGTAGCTACCCAGTCTAGGTTATAATTGTCATACTAACACATTAATGTGGAGAAGAGGTGAATTGCTCCCTATAGCTAGCACAAAATAATAGAAATTACCATAATGCTCATAGCAAAACGAGAAAGGCACAACAAAGAAAACTCCCTAACAATATTAATTAAGGGAACAAGTGTGCTACTGTAATTGAACCATTGAAATTTCTTACCTGTCCAGCAGAAAAAAAGCTGGGGGGGGGGGGGGGGGGGGACTTAAAAACACGGAGTTCAAAAGCCCTTTTTATCTTTGTTTTCGCATGGGCCTGGTTGAAGTCTCTTTTTTTCTGTAGCCACTCCAAAGTCCGAAGTCTTTTGCATTGTACAACGGGTGGCTCTCCAGTTCTCACCGGTGATTGTCGTTTGAACCTTTTTGGATCCGCCATCAAATTAATAAGCTTAATAACTTGATTTCCGGTATATCAAGTGCTGTGAGAAAAGGCTATAAATCTCCACCTCTAACATTCTCACGCGATATAGCCTACTAGCCAGGACAACTTATTTATGTAAAAATATGTGACACAATGACGCAAAGATATGCTTGAATTTCCCGTGGAAATCCACCAGTACCACTGGAATTAAAAACATTATTACAAGCTTACCGTTGTAAATTGAGCTACGGTAAGCAGATCGTTTTTGAACACTGGATGGTTATGTACTTGTTCAAAAATGTATTTTGGATCATTTTTAACCCAAAAAAGTTATGGACTGCAGCTTTAAGTTGTTTTATGTTGTTTGGCTCAAGTGCATTCTGTGAAATAAATATAATATATATATATAAATATATAATTTTATTATATATTTAGTTATTTAATTATTTTATTTGGTATAGACACACACTAACGTTCACAAGTGTTTTAAGTATAATTAATACTTTTCTTCAGCAAGGATGGTTTAAATCAATCAAAAAGGACAGTAGAGCCATTTATAATTGACTGCTGAAAATACAGCTTTCCAGCACAGAAATTAATTACATTCTAAAATGCTTTAACATAGACAACCGTTGTATAAAATTGTAATAATTTTTCACAATGCTACTGTTTTTACTGTATTTTTGATCTTTGGTGAGCATAAGAAATATTTTACATTATATACCAATAAAATGTACAGTATTTAAAGAATGCTGATATTTATGTTGACAAAAACAATATACTTAAAAGTGCAATTTAGCATTCTATTTACTCAGTTAATTTTAAAAAATCATTCTAATCAGAAATGACAGAAAACCCTTTTCATTAATTACTTCATGCGTATGTTTGCGTGCTGATTCAAGAAAATCAAAATGCTTTCAAAGACAGAATGTGTTATGCTGAATAAAGTGATTATGCAATATGAGTCATGTGTTTTAATACAGCCTACTGTGCCATCATTGAGTTAATCCCCCTGCTACATTATCAGGCAGAGAATTAAGCTCCATTACACCGTAATCTATTTTACCCTATTTCCTCTTCCAACTAAGAACTGCTGATTTTTCACAAAACAATATTAAGACCAGCAATTTTGGAAAAGAATCCTCTGCTTACTTCCATAATGAGAAACATTAAACCCACTTCAAGTGCTGCTATGTTAGATGTCATACCATTGCAGTGGCTTTTGACCTTGAATCAGATCAATTATGCACATGATTCGTAACACAACCCAGGTTTGAAGCAAAGCCAAGTACTTTAACAGTGCAACAGCACTACCTGTTCCATTATGCACAATCAAGCCCCATAATGGGGCTGTCTGCAAACAACACAGGAGACAGCCGCGTGAGTAACCCAACACTCTTTGGCCTGGATGTGGCACCCCATGATGTATACAAGGACAGAAGGGAAGGACACACACAATTCTAACAGCATACCTGAACAAGCATGTGGAGGGATGACTGTAATTTGAGAGGTGTGCTGATGTGCTTGAGCCTAGAAATAAGCAAGCTGGAAGCAGGCCTGGTCCATTTTGCCACTGTTGCATCTGTCAGAAATTATAGGTTGTGGCCCTTTGGAGGCTTTTTGTGGCCACTGGAGTCCGAATCAAAAAGGAAGATTTGATGCATTCCACCAGATAGGCTTTATTACGAGTCTGTGTTTTAAAGAGCTTTACTCAAGACCTCAGTGATCCCTTTTAAAGTTCTCCTAAGAGGCTACTAGCTGTGAAGAGGCAGACAGTTAGCAGCTCCCATCACAAACTAAACCATGAGCCTCGGCTTTTCCCTTCACTCGACTGCCCACATCAGCTAGTATGTTGGCTACTGAACCTCTGTCCAATTAAAATCACTCCGCTTGGACCCATTCCCAGTTCAACTGCATTGGCAGGGAGCACTAACATTCAGACTGGGAAAGATGAAAACGAGTGCAGTCTCATTCAGCCAGACTATCATTATCAATGTTTCAAATTTTGTAAGGTGAAGATCATGACAAAGCACTCATCTTTCCAAAAACATTATTTTTAACACGATTCAGAGTATGCTTTTGAATATCATCCTTTCTTGGTAGAGACTGTGGTAGCTACTTGTGGATTGCCATCTCAGCAATAATACAAACATTATCTTGTGAAAATCAATTATAGGTGTATGCTTAATAGACTTTTGCTGATAGTATTCTAGCCTACACTTATGTACTCATAGACTCAGTACCCACATCCTTGCACAGAGACAGAAATTCCATATATTGTGAAAAGAAATACAAAATACACACTATTTTCTAGATGCTGTGGCAAGGAAATCAATAGCAACACTGCAGTTCTTGCCTATTCTAATTGCATTTCTAGTCAGGAATGTCGGGCTCACTGTCTGCTGTTTACGTGGACTAACAGTGCTCTCTAATGGACGCTTTAAAAAGGACAGCCTCTCCGAGAGTTGTTGAACCACATCAAACTATCCTCTTTCCTTTCACTGTCTCAGAAGATTACAAAAGGGTATTAGGTTCAGACAGGCCCTCAGAAGAAGCACTGCTTCAGCTACTTCTGTGAACCATCAAAGCACTTCCTGTCTTAGCTGTAATACAAAAGATTAGCAATCATATCAATGATGGCTCGTTGCCTGATATCCTGACCAGCTACGACATGAAACAAAAAACAAAAATGAACCATAGTTTCAGCCAAACAAAAAGTCTGATTAGTGTTTGGATGACAGAACAATAGATGGATTTTACAAAAGCAAAATAGGTCATTCATGTCAAATCAACCTTTTTTTTTTTTTTTTTAAATTTTAATTTTATTTATTTATTTGGGGGGTGAGGGGGGATCTGTACAAACATAAATAGTGATGAAAGCCAAACTATTAAATGTCACAGATTATACTGTGATCCACTATTTTGTAGAGGAGGGTCAAAATTAAATGTTCACCTGAGATTTCAAATTTGATGGGTGTAAAAAATTACTTTAGAAAGATGGCAGCATCATTGCAGAGATTGGAATGGGAATGTATATTAGTAAAATCTGTTAACTCTATCAATTTTTGTTTCATTATGCCAACGATGACCATTCAAAAATGGGAAAAGCACAAGAAGTATTAAAGGTAAATCCTATTCGATTTTGGTTCAGACTTTTCTTTTGGTATCTTCATTTTAAAGACCCTGTACGGTTCAATTCCAGAGATAGATCTTAATGTGGCTCCATGAGTAAACTGGTAAACACATTTTCAGTGGTCACAAACCAAATGTGGTTAACTGCATACAGCTGATTTTTATTTTATTCTTTATTTTAAAGAGTAATATCTGGGCAATAAATAATGATGAAACTAGAAATTGTGTTTTTCTGTCAACACAATTGCATGATATACCTGTCTGAATGTCATAAATATAATTTTTCAAAATAAATATAAATATTCTTTTAAAGTTACATGCCTGTAACTCTAAAGTAGCTCAATGTCTCTGGGATTGAACCATTTAGGGCCGGTAACTTTACAGTACTTTACAGTAATATGCATTAATTCATGCTTAATAATGCACAGATAATCATTAATGTATGACTCATGAAGAACTAAACCATGTATTAATGATTACTGCATCAGCAACAAATGACGATTATACAGGTGCTGGTCAAATAATTAGAATATCATCAGATATTATATTTATTTCACTAATTCCATTCAAAAAGTGAAATTGTTTATGCTATTTATTCATTACACACAGACATATATTTCAAATGTTTGTTTCTTTTCATTTTGATGATTAACTGCTAACTAAGGAAAATCCCAAGTTCAGTATCTCAGAAAATTTGAATATTGTGAAAAGGTTCAATATTGAAGACACCTGGTGCCACACTCTAATCAGCTAATTAACTCAAAACACCTGCAAAGGCCTTTAAATGGTCTCTCAGTCAAGCTACATAATCATGGGGAAGAAAAAAGTGTACAAGCAATAGAGATAACCGCACCCTGGAGCGGATTGTGAAACAAAACCCATTCAAAAATGTGGGTGAGATTCACAAAGAGTGGACTGCAGCTGTGCTTCAAGACTGTGACTGTCAGTGCTTCAAGAACCACTACGCACAGACATACTAGACATGGGTTTCAGCCAGTGTTCGAACTATACTGTGTCCTTTGGGGGAGCCCACTTTTCGAGGGGGGGGGGGGGGATCTATCTCGCGTCAATCTATTGCGATCTAACGCGTCAATCTATTGCTTAATGCATTGCGGAGACTCTTAATATACAATTTACAATCATTGAAGAACATCTTTGATTTTAATGAAGGAAGAAAAAAACAAGAATTGATAGGTCAAAAAGCCCACAAATCTATAAACAAAGCATCCGGCTGTCTTTGAGTTCACATGAACAACGGTTGAAGTTACTCGTCAGGCTACAGAAGAATACCATAATTCAATCGATAGTCGCGCAGACCTATATCAACCCAGCCACAACACATAATTGGGAATAACATGCCTTAACACAGAATCGACCACAGAGGCTTGAGGTCAGCTTCATTTGCTGTTCTTCCAGAAATCCAAGATCAAGAAGTGGATATTCGTTTTTGTTTTTTCTACGAATCTTTGCGTTGACATGTACTAAACATGAGTGGAATTTGCACCGCAGTGCCACCACACCTTGATGGTCATGACAAGAACAGCATGTATAGTTATCTTTATTGAAGTGAATTAGATTTAAACTGCCGTCATGCATGAATTAATTATATATTTTTAGCAATTTTACAAATAATAATCCACAATGATTACATTACATAAAAATGAAATTGCACCTCAAAATAACACAGTGTCAATATTTTTGAGACCCCCCAAAATTTCACAAATCACGTTTTCAGGGGAGCCCATGTCTTATTTAGGGGAGCCGAGCTCCCCCTAGCTCCCCCGTAGTTCGCACCCTGGTTTCAGCTGTCGCATTCCTTGTATCAAGCCACTCTTGAACAACAGATTGCATCAGAAGCTTCTTGCTTGGGCTAAAGACAAAAAAGAATGGACTGCTCTTAAGTGGTCAAAAGTTATGTTCTCTGATGAAAGTAAATTTTGTATTTAATTTGGAAATCAGAGTCTGGAGGAAGAGAGGAGAGGCACGCAATCCACGTTGATTGAGGGCCAGTAGAAAGTTCTCACAGTCAGTGATGGTTTGGGGTGCCATGTCATCTGCTGGTGTTGGTCCACTATGTTTTCTGAGGTCAAGGTCAACGTTGCCGGGAAGTTTTAAAACACTTCATGCTTCCTGCTGCTGACCAACTTTATGGAGATGCAGATTACATTTTCCAACAGGACTTGGCACCAGCAGTGCCAAAGCAACCAGTACCTGGCTTAAGGACCATGCATCCCTGTTCTTAATTGGCCAGCAAACTCACCTGACCTTAACGCCATAGAAAATGTATGGGGTATAGTGAAGAGGAAGATGTGATATGCCAGACCCAACAACGCAGAAGAGCTGAAGGCCGCTATCAGAGCAACCTCTCATAACACCTGAGCAAAGGCACAGACTGATCAACTCCATGTCACGCCACATTGCTGCAGTAAATAAGGCAAAAGGTAACTAAGTATTGAGTGCTGTACATGCTCATACTTTTCATGTTCATATTTTGGCCATGTTTTCTAAAAATACTTTCTTTGTATTGATCTTAAGCAATATTCTAATTTTCTGAGATGCTGAATTTGGGATTTTCCTTAGATGTCCGTTATAATCATCAAAATGTAATTGGTATTAATGAAATGTGTTATCATGTATTTATTTCAGCTTGTTTTCTGCTTTAATTAATCATAAGCTAATGATTTGAAAAGGTAACATTATATTATTAGTTTACTTGTTGAGGCACATGACTATTAACTAATTGTAAAGTAATATGTCATTGTGGTTTGGGCTTTTGAATTAATTTTGAACACAGTTATGTGCATCAATCAGTAGGCTAAAGTAGCCAACCAACACTCCTCTAAGAAATTACAGTATCTACAAAACAAACATTTTCAAAGAAAATGAGACAAAAATACTGATTTAAAAAAAGCTTACTTTGCAAAAAAAATTACAAAATAAAAAAGTATCTACAAACTGAACAATGTAAATCCTTCATATACATTAAAATAAAATAATAAAACAGCAACAAGATTTAATGTAGAACACCTGACAACTAAAGTATTCAGGGCAATACTTGAATTTTCTGTCTTTTTGTTTTTGTTTTTGTTTAGTTGTTTTAGATCTGCTTACTTCACAATCATGCTAACGTTACACCAAAGCTGCCAAAAACGGAGATCATGCATGGGGTCTCGCGACTGACGCCGGTCGTCATGCCAACGCGTCCAGTACACAGATTACCTGACAGACAGTCTGCTGTTTTCAACTCGTGCATCTTCTGCCTATCGTCCTTTTCCCGTTTAAAAATAAAATAATATTTAATAACATGGCGACTTGCTTGGTACCGGATTTCCCAGCTGTTAGGATTGCCTTAGAACATTTGGGCGAGTTAGGTAAGAATTTGAATTTGTAAGGTAGGAAAGTATGTTTACACTCACAATAGGCCAACTAACGTTAAGTTAACGTTAACGTTAACTTAACCGCGTTGGTGGCAAATACTAGGTTCGCTTCGACCAATTTCAATATGCCCGTTTTTTAAAAAAAATCGAGTCTAATTTATTTGTGAAATAATGTGGATTCATTTATGTACTTACAGATACACGACTGAGGGAAGAAGGAGTGTCATTTAGTCAAGAAGCAAGTCACCACCTGAGAGAGACAGCTGAAGCCATTAAAGAGCTGGTATTTAATACGTCGCAAATATTTAACTGAATCATATAATCTAAAACTTAACGTTATACATTCTTTACTATGGTTGTCAAAACTTATTTAGTAGGCTACATATCAAATTTGTCGTTTCTGTTATGTTGTAGGCTACTACAATTTGTATGTAACTTAGTGTAATCATTTTCTTCCCTTACGAAAAATAAGTTTGTGTGCTATCAGTAGCCCTATAGCCTATTCTTCTTTTAAACAAAAATAATAAGAAAGTATGCTTTTGTCAAAATGTATGTATTTCTCAGAAATATACTTAAAATTGCAGTAAGTACAATTAAGTAAACTAGTTAAAAGTATATTTCAAGTATTAAAAATAACACCTAAATAGGAACATAGACATGCCTATTTAAAGTGCAAATAGTAAATAATACATATGGTGTTTTGTTCACTTTTGTTCAAAACAATGATAGCAGAAAAGTACTGCAATGTAATCATAAAACATTTTACTGAACAAGAGAAGTAAAGCACAAAAAAAAGCATTTAAAGCGAATAGCGGAAAAACAGCACACATCAGCTGGAATATACAAAGCCCATAAAAAGGGATGGTTCACCCAAAAATGAAAATTCTGTCATAATTTACTCACCCTCAAGTTGTTCCAAACTTGTATGAGTTTCTTTGTTCTGCTGAACACAACAACATATTTGAAAGAATGTGTGTAACCAAGCCTATGGTAGTGAATTGTTGATCTATCTGCTTGGTTACAGTTGGTTTTAAATGATTCTGTTTTATTTTATGCTGCATTCACGTGTTATCGGAAGTTTTCTACTTCCCACTTCAGAAGTCGTGATTACAAGCTTGTGTTCAGGACCTTTGTTGTCGAAAAGAATGAAGGACGCCAGTTTCATACTTTTGTGCATCTTGGGAAAATGTTATTTTAACACTAACCATTTCAGTAATTTTCTGGTCCCAGAAAATCATAGAATTACTGGCAAACACTAGCAGCACACACAAAACCATATTTTTTATAATCACATTCACAATAAAGGCGTAATGTAGACAATGTAAGGCTGCTTAAAGACTAAAATGTTAATAGTTTTCAGCCATACATCCTATTGTATAGCTACTTTTTACCACAGACTCCGCTTGCTCACTATTCTGGAATGATGGTCAACTACATGCGATTTTCGATGTGTTTAAAATACACAATATGCTTCAAATTATTATTAATTTATGTAAATATGTACTACTTTAACATCAAGACAAGACAATAAAACGAATAAAACACCTGCCACAGCAGAAAATCGTCTCCCAACCTGCTATTTTTAACGGTTATGCCACGCCCATCTCCGTGTTTCAGAAAACCATTTTTAAAATCATGTTTAACTATTCTAGATTTAGGCCTACTCCTGGCTTAATTTAAACCCTGTCGAGGAAACCACCCCATGACGTTTAAGCTTGGAACATACTCTGCAAGAACAAAGAAATTTGTTAATTTTCTCGAGGTGGCAAGAACAAGAATAAAGTTCGTTCTTGCCAGTCAGGGCCGACGCTCCGCACACGCACATCACGCACTGCGCGTAGGGCACCAAACAATCTGGGTCGTGAAAAAATCATCACAATAGGCTACTAGTATAAATAACAAATAAAATATTTCTAAAAGCATGTTAATATACAAAAGTAATATAGGCCTAGACCAAATTAGTCGAGAAAAATGTGAATCTCTGTGCCAGCCTCCCTCTGGTGGCCCCCCTTTCCCCACCTCTCAGTGGTCTGTTTAATCAGCCGGATCTCACGAAAACCCAAGAGCGTGTCATATACACGCCATAAAGTGAAAAACGAGTTTTGGCGTACACATTCCACGACATTGCACACTATGCCTCAATCAATGTCAAATTTGGCAGACACCGCAGTGCAAAAGATCTGGGGCTTTTAGCCCTGCATGTTGAGTCTTTTATTTTAACGGGTCCGGGGAAATTGTGAAACTTGGGCTGTTAAAGATGCAGTTTGAGAAGGAAAGGAAGGCCAATCATTGGGGTCCTCATCGTCATATTTGAATGACAAATAAAGCTAATTTTCCCTGTACGTTACAGATGTGTCGTGTGCATATAGCTATTAGTGCTATATATTAGCTTTGCTTCAATACAATGTCTATCTGCCTCAGTCTGAACTTTAGAAAAACCCTGCAACTGAACATGATGTGATTTTGCCAAATTAGACTGCTTAGATAATTATTTTTCGTTGTTGTACTATGGCAAATTATTAGGGCTGGGAAAAGATTAATCTCGATTAATCGCATCCAAAATAAAAGTTTGTGTCTACATGATATATGTGTGTGTACTGTGTATAATTATTTTGTATATATAAATTATATATACAAAATAATTATCCAAATTATATAAATTATATATACAAAATAATTATCCAAATTATATAAATTATATATACAAAATAATTATACACAGTACACAAACATATATCATGTAGACAAACTTATACTGTTATTTGCACTAAACTTTTTTTGCACTTTTAACTTTCTGTGTTTACATTGTTCAGTTCCAATTATTCATGTGCAGCAGTTATTTTGGAAGTAAAGAGAACCTAACTAAGAAATTCTGAATGGTAGTTTTTTCTTTGGTTGTTGGGTGGGGTGGGGTGGGGTGGGGGGCACATTAAATGTATGACCAATCACACAATAGTTCTCGGACACCCAAGAAAAATGTTCTGCTCAGACGATGTGTCGAGAACAAGCTTGCGAGAACTCCCAAACCAGGGCTGCAAGAACAAAATAGCATAATGTATGTTGCAGCCTTTACTACTGTTACACTTAAAGTTGTCACAAATGCACTCACTCTCTCCACTCAAGCACCTGCACCTGTTCATTCACAATCACAGGAGTTCTGATCACCCGCACCTGATCCTCATCGCCATCACAGTATATCAAGCCTGCACTCATAACATTTCACTCTCAGGTCTAATCACACTGCACTTATCTGCCTATCTGAGGTCCTTTTAATTCCTTCAGTTTCTGCTCATGAACTACCATCCTGGTTACCTGTTGTACTCACCTTGGCTGTCCATTAGTTAAGTTGAAGATCATACATTCACTGTTGTGTTTGTGTCTCAGCTCAGCTCTGTCCATAAACTTTTGCTTGTATATTTTACTTATATTCATTCACAGTCTGTTCCCTTGTTCTGTTTCATGAAAAAATTAGGCTATGCTTAAAAGTATAGTGTATGTACTAAAAAGTGGGCCAATTTAGTCTCAAGTAATATTGCAACCGTGCACTTAGAAGTACATTAGTAGTACATTAATATGCATATTTACTACATAAAGTATACTTAAACTATACTTGTATTTTACTTATGTATACTTCATAAAAATTAACTTGAAGTATGTTTTTTTTTTGTAAGGGTAAACATATATAAATAAATTCCTAATTTAGTTCCTTTTTCAAAATTAATATAGGTGAATTCAAAATAAGTTTCATGACTAGTTTTGATGTTGCTATTTTGAGTCCCATCCACTACCGTCTAACATGGGGGGGGGGGGGGGGTAAGAACTGTATTAATATTCCAATCTCAGTAACATTATCCATCCTATTGCAGTTACTCATTAACAAATTCTGATGATACTGCATGACAGATATGATCAATGTATGTGTTCATATCACTGTGGCAAACTCATTTAGGAATCCTCTAGAAAAACAGCACATGAGAAACTTGAGGTTGAAACCATTGAGACGAGCAAGCTTCGACATCGAACGATGAACCTGCAGGATGAAATCAATAGTGAAATATCAGGTGAGTTCATCCTCAAATCTTTTAAAAGTTTAAATGCGGTGGCATCTCTGGCACCAGCTCATGGGGGGGATGGGAAACTACTCATGTAACTTTTTGAAGTTGGGTATTTTAGCTTGTGTTGCTGCTGCTAGACAACGCAATGCTGCAGTGGTGAATCAACTTCAGTCTGAGCTGAAATCTGTATTAGATGACATACAATCCATGGAGGAGAAGCAACAACTCATTGAACAAGAAAATGCTGTTCTGATGTGAGTCTTTAAACATGTTGGCAAACAGAGATCATGGGAAATGTAGTTCACATTTATTTGTATTATTAGCTACACCATACTAATTAAAAAGCTGAAGTGTGTAAAATTTCTTCCACATTCACTTTCTTGTAAAAAGCAATAGGTGTGTTCGACTTCGGCTGTTGATGCATGTAACATATTTGTGAAATTTGCAACTTTCAATCAGGGTGGAGTTGAAAACAAAGACAAGAAGTCAGACAATTTCTGCGTCCCATAGTGGAGAGCAGTGTTTGACTACACGCGTCTCGCAGCGCGTGAAAATGCTGGTCTTCTCGAGTATCATCAGTTATGTCTTTTAATTAGTAACTAAACCCTAAATGGCAGTCACTGTGAGCGTTTGTCATTTTTCACAAGTTTCATGGCCCACAGAATTATCCAAACATGAAAATATATAAAAAGAAAGAAGACCTGCTTTATTCTAGTGTCATGCATTCTTTATTAATCAACACTTGAATGTGTGTACGTTTCATGAAAAATCGCGTTTTTTAAAAAGACACGTTACATCCAGAACGATGATCAAAACACGGATGTAGTAACTGTTAGATCCCCTCCATCAACGTTTCTCATTCAATAAGCAGTTTTTTATTTAGTTGCTGTTTTTTGCTGATGATCACATTTTTCATATGCATCTCGTATATGAGGGCTGCGTCCGAAAACCTAGGCAGCTGACTCGTTGCCTCGCTGCCTTATCAGGCAATGGCTTGTGAGGCAGCATTTTGTGCATGAAGGCACCTCACAAAACTGATTTCGGACAGACTTCTAAGGCAGTGTAAAAGTTTAATGATCAACAGAAAAATAGAGAGAGCTTTGGTGAGAACTAATCCAGCCGGATCTCACGAAAAATGCGTATAAATAGTACGAGTGTGCAATGTCGTGGAATGTATACGCCAAAACTCATTTTGGCGTGCATATGATACGCTGTTTTTTGCGTGCATATGATACGCATTTAATGGCGTTTTATACATACGAACCCACTACCTTAAACCTACCCAAGAGAGCGTGTCATATACATGCCATAAAAAGTGCGTATCATATGCACACCAAAATGAGTTTTGGCGTATACGTTCCACGACATTGTACACTCGTACTATTTATACGCATTTATGTGTGATCGGGTTGACTAAACACATATTTAATTACTGCATTAGTCATTTCTTGCTAGAAATGACATCAGAAGTGGAAATCTAGATTTACACACAAACTCACCAGCAAACGCAACTTTCGGACGCCATCTTATTTTCCAAGCTCAACTGTCACTGAATGGAAAGCACAGGATTGTGGGATATCAAAAGCAGTAAAGGAAACGTGTGCTGCCTTCAAAAATCGGTCAGATGAAGGTCTCTCAGGAGAAAAGTGAAGTAACCATTAGATCCGGACTTTGCTTGATGCGTTCCTGCCTTGAAATCTGTCCTCCGAAGGCAGCATTTTACCAAGGGGGTAATCTAGCACTCGGAAAGCGTTCCACCCATAGGGAACCAAGCCATCACCTGCTGTTAGCATCCCATTTACTCCTATTCATTTTTGCGTTACTTTGACAGTGAATAAATTTACATCTGAGGCGTTTAAAGACATTTGTCCATGGTTTATTTATAAAGAAACACGGCAATGCATAAAAGGCTCCATTACCTTGTATCTTACACTATCGCCCCGTAGAAACTGTTTTTGTAAAAATAGGCTATCGATTGTGTCATAACCAACACGAGTCTGTCGCACAGTTGAAAAATTACTGTATAGACACAAGGTTTTTCCTGGGTCAGAAATGGTCTTTGGTGGTGGCTGACCAGACATGGTCATCCACACACGCGCACACACACCAACAGTAAAAGTGCCTACCCGCGTGATCTGTGAGCCCAGTACTGACAATAAATGTAAAAAAAATGTTGTTGTTTTTTCTCATCTAATTTTGATTTCTCATTATGTATGATGTCTTGATGTTTGTTTCTTTAGTTTCTCATGTTTACACAGTTTGCATGGTTTACCGATTAATTATTTTGGCAACAATCATTAAAAAGTAGCATTAAAAATGTAATGACAAATAGTCTAATTCTCTACCATATACAGGTCCTTCTCAAAAAATTTGCATATATGATTAAAGTTCCTTATTTTCCATATATTTTAGATTCATTGCACACCAACTGAAATATTTCGGGTCTTTTTTTATTATTTTAATACTGATTATTTTGGCATACAGCTCATGAAAACCCAAAATTCCTATCTAAAAAAATTAGCATATTTCATCCCACCATTACAAGTGTTTTTAATACAAAAAAGTCAACCTTCAAATAATTATGTTCAGTTATGCACTCAATACTTGATCGGGAATCCTTTTGCAGAAATGACTGCTTCAAAATGGCGTGGCATGGAGGCGATCAGCCTGTGGCACTGCTGAGGTGTTATGGAGGCCCAGGATGCTTCGATAGCGGCCTTAAGCTCATCCAGAGTGTTGGGTCTTGCGTCTCTCAACTTTTTCTTCACAGTGGCCCTCATTTATCAATCTTGCGTAGAAACGGGCGTATATGTTGGCGTAAGATTATGCTTACACTCCTCTCACCGCCTGATTTATGAAACTGTGCGCACCTCTGCAATTCAGGTGTACGCAATACTTGCCCTTAATAAATGCCGCGGCTGAAAACGATCATCATTAGAATAACACGCCCCTATAGATTCAAGTCTCTGCCTCCCCCGCGCCCTCATTTTATGCCATGGACACGGAAGACGGCAAAGGAGCGAAACGTTTTCTCCGTGGAGATCGGACGCGTCTCAATCATCTTGCTAGTCCACTAGTCAGGGCACTGATTAGGACATCAATGGGCTGACTCCCTGATCAGTTCCCTGACTAGTGGACTAGCAAGATGATTAAGACGCGCCAAACGAGACCATCACCAGGGAAGTGGGGGTAAAAAATTTAATTGTTTTATTTGGGAGATTACAGAGTAGGATTAAAGGCACCCAAAAAAAAAAAAAAAAATTACCCAAATTACGAGTACTGTTAATAGTGTGGAGGTTGAGAAGCGCACTCCAACAGTTTAAATAGCTGTTTGGATGATAAATTACCATCACAATGCATTATTTTACAGCATGTTTTGAAACAATTAGCATTTAAATTCGTATAACGGCACCTGTATTGGGGTGTACGATATGATGTGATGTGGAGTAGCCTACCATTCATTCACATTAATAATTGCATGACAATTTGTAAGATTCTTTTTATTATTATTAGGCCTATGATTTTTATTATTAATGACGCTGTTATTTAGAAGAAATGTCGTTATTATTTATTTTATTATTATTTAAAAGAAGAAGAATGTAATTTATTATTTTGTCAGTCTGAATTATTCAGTCACAGTCCGTGCGCAGCTGCCACACAGGCTCGCAACTGGAGGAATACATGCCTCAAATGCTTTGGTAGCCTATAGTCACACAAATTAAACATTGAAGTCTACGTTGCACAAAAATAAACACATAAAAGTTTATACTTACTTTTTTGTTGTTTTTTACAGTGGGTCATAATACAGCATCTCTTTGTCAGTGCGTTTTGTGGTGTTGGGAATAGTTTTTCTGTGCATTTTGGCACTAACTCAAAACGTGCATACACCACCTCCTGAGCTGGCGTAGGATTTGAGCGTGCCGTACACCAACGTCCATATTGATAAATCTCAAAGTCACCGTGGGTTTGGGTGTACGCAAGGTGTACGCTGGAAATTTGGTGTAGGCACTTTTGATAAATGAGGGCCAATATCCCACAGATTCTCTTTGGGGTTCAGGTCAGGAGAGTTGGCAGGCCAATTGAGCACAGTAAAACCATGGTCAGTAAACTATTTACCAGTGGTTTTGGCACTCTGAGCAGGTGCTAGGTCGTACTGAAAAACGAAATCATCTCCATAACGCTTTTCAGCAGATGGAAGCATGAAGTGCTCCAAAACCTTCTGATAGCTAGCTGCATTGACCCTGCCCTTGATAAAACACAGTGGACCAACACCAATAGCTGACATGCCACCCCAGACCATCACTGACTGTGGGTACTTGACACTGGACTTCAGGCATTTTGGCATTTCCTTCTCCCCAGTCTTCCTCCAGTCTCTGGCACCTTGATTTCCGAATGACATGCAAAATTTGAGCAACAGTCCAGTGCTACTTCTCTGTAGCCCAGGTCAGGCACTTCTGCCGCTGTTTCTGGTTCAAAAGTGGCTTGACTAAAGGTTCTTCACCTTAATTTCAGAGAAGCAACTGTTTCTTTCCATAAGATAACGTAACTCTTCTATAGCCACACTCAATTTACGCCCATGTACACTATGATGTACTCATAACCACACCTTAAGTGACGTGTGATCCAAAAATCACAACGTCAGCGGTGATGTGAGTATCAATCACTACCTTACTTAGTGTCCTTGGGTAGACGAAAGTAAAAATCACTACAGAAGTATATAAAAGTAGACTGTTTTTTTAGTTTGTTTATTTTTAGTTTAAAAGAAGTATACTAATAGAACACTTGATTAAACTTCTTTTTTTGGAAGGGTCTTCAAAATATCTTAAAGGTCCCATGGCATGAAACTTTAATTGTATGAGGTTTTTCAACATTAATATGAGTTCCCCTAGCCTGAATATTGTCCCCAAGTGGCTAGAATTTTTTGATTGGTGGAAAACAAGTTCAGGCTGTCTTTCTCTGCCTTTGAGAAAATGAGAGCCCAGACGAGCTGATCTTGAATTCTCCTGTTATGACGTCATAACAGGAAAGGTTACCTCCCCTTCCTCTGCTTTGCCCACAGAGAATTAGTAGAGAAAGGAGTCAGTTTATCATTTGCGATGTCAGCACATGCAGGCTTTACCATACGGATTCAACAGCACCGCCACAAACAGTGAGTAACAGTGTTCATGAATGCCTGATCTGGGATCAGTGAGTTCTGATGTGTAGCTAATTATTCAAGTTCACACCAACTTTCTTTCTAAATCGTTTAAAACTGTCAGTCCCGCCACTGGCCGTCTTGATGCATCAGTGAATCAAGCCAGTGACTAAAACGATCAACTTCACCTCATTTCTGTTAGCAGCATGAAACAAATGTTATTTAAATGATTAAACTACAGAGAGCATTCAAAGAACACTCTTTATAATGTTTGGATCGGTCAGTCACCCGTTTGAATGATGCTGCTCTAGTAATAATGCTCAACAGAAGCTCTTACTATATTCATGTCGTGTTTGTTGTTAGTTGTGGTGAAAGCATTTTGTGAGAGAAATAACGTTGCAAAGTTCACTCGTGTTTATTCAGAGCTTTGATACAAACAAAATAAAATCGTGCTCTCAACTTGGTATACACTTCCTCAGTAATCTTTCCCCAGCTCCGTCTCTCTCGACTGGCCGCGCGGCAGCTGCTCCTGCTCGTGCCTGACTAAACCACGCCCCCTCCGCACGTAATCTCATTTCAAATGCAGATGTCAGCCAATCACAGCAGTGGGTGTTTTCACTGCTGTCTTACAGCAGACACGCCTCTTGAAACAGCATTCAAGCCAGAGGGCTAATCAGTATAGAAAAAATGCCTTTTTTTTCTAAATTATGACATTCTTTGATGTAAAAACCATACTAACAATATAGGTATACCCCAGGAAACATTATAAAACAATCCATGCCATGGGACCATTAAGATGAAAGAAATGTATACAGGTTTGGAACTTGAAGGTATTTTTGGGTGACCTATCCCCTTAAGTCAGATAAAATTTCTAACCGTCATGCACAGTCAGATTCAGAAGCCTTAAGTCGAACACACCTAATGTCATGAGATCAAGGCTGGGATAAAAATAACAAAATTCTTTTTTTTTGTCTTTTTTTTTTGCCTTTTTGTCTGACCAATGGTGAGCATTTGAGAAATCTGTTTGAAAACAGTTATCTTTACAATTTTGGTGCTGTAGAAATTACTCACTTAAACATTAAAAAAAACTCAGAAACAAATTACAAAATGCTAACTTTTCCCTTTTGTCATTATATTTCAGTCGGGAGAGAGAAAACATTAAAGAAAACTATAAAGAAGCTGTTGATCAGATGAATCAGCAGCTGTCAAAAAAAGCTGGTGCACAGATACTGCTTATGGAAAAACAGAATGAGATCCAAGCATCGAAGGATAAAATGGTACAGGTTGAAACGGCCCAACAGGACCTGAAAGAAAACATGATTCAGAAGAGGATAACATTTGCTGAAAGAAAATGTGCTGTGGGAAAGGAGGTAGTCTGAGCAATTCTTATTTTATTTTTTTCAAATGGGATAGATTTTCACTCAAAACAAAAGTTTAATTTTACAATAAATTTTTATTTAATTCATATTTTTCCTGTTTAGATAGAGAAAACTGTTCTTAAGATTAAAGGACAAAGAAAAATTAATGCAGAAACATGCAGGGAGATAGCTATCATTACATCAGAACTCCAAGACAAGGAGGAGACCGTCACACAGTGTGAAGAAGTAAGCACCTAAACACACTGTAAAATGTCCAAACAATATTACAATAATGTTTGTATGACATGCTTTATTCATTCATCTGGTTTCAGCATATCTCAGAGTTGGAGAAAAACATTGCTAGACTGACTACATCTAAAATGAAGTGCAAAGAATGGCTTCATGAGGAGATCAGTAAGGCAGAAAAACTCGATCAACAAAAGTAACTTGCCCTGCACAACGGTTGTCTTTTTCTGTTTTCTTCACCTCTGGACAACAGAAATCAGTTTTGTCATTCATAATCAACAGGGAGTTTCATGAGCGAGAACTGCTTGAATTGGCAGAAGCATTTGAACAGAAAGTTCAGGCCATTCAGGAGCAGATGATAGAGGTAAGACGAGGCAGACATCTTTTGTAAAACTCCTGACACTAAACGAATGGATGCTCCGTGTTTAATGCACTCTTTTCGGAAAGGGATCAAAACCCTCAAATCTTAGTCTTTAGATGTCAGATCTGAAGCATCGATTTCCTGCCTCTGACAGGTCCCGCTGAGCAGCCGTCACATTGAGCTTTTAAAATGCTTTTCTTCAAAGACACAATGTGCATAGATGACCTTTTGATACAGCTGAGTGTTGGACTGCCTTTAGATGTTATATAGTTCAAGCTGTCAAAAGGTGTGCGCCTGGTCTGGGTGTATGAATGTCCTGTCTATCTATCTGTCTATCTACCTTGCAATGGTACAAGAGGGTGTCAGTGTGCTATTGTTAACTAAAACTTTGTTAATTGAAAAAAAAGCTTAAATAAAATATAAATATATTGTTAAATAAATAAAAAATGTGACGTTAAATTAAATTAAAAAAATGTAACAATGATCATTAAAACTGAAACAAATTCCAAATATTAATAAATACTGTGTATAAACAACAAGTGTTAGGGAGCAACAAGTTATGTTACATTAATTACAAAAATAAATGTAACTGTTGGCCGTTTAGTAAAGCGATACTATTCTGATGCTTTTGATTAGTTTTCTTGTTTGAATTTGCACCGCACCATGTCTGGCAATTACATCAATCCACATTACCATTGAAACAATTTAGGATACAACCTGTCTGAGAGTTGACACCATGTCAAGCGATAAAGATGCTTTCCTGATCTGGTAATTTAAAAATAATTTCATCCAGAAATCTATTTAACCTCAGAACGAACTCAAAGAAAAATGAGGTGAGAGTCTGATTTTATGTTGGATCTGCTTTAAAATTCAATGATTATAATCTTAATTCAAGTGATGAAAGATTTGGAAAGTCTGACAGTGATCAGTATTTACTTTTGTAAGGTTAACCCTGCCTGATTAAAATGTTTGGAAATGATTTACAGCTGCGTTAGAAATTTAATAAACTAATCAAATATAATCGGTTACATTACTTTAATAAAGTGATTGAAATAGTTACACTACTTTTACATTTTAATGGGGTAACTTGTAATCTGTAACCTATCACATTTCCAAAGTAACCGTCCCAACACGGTACAACACTGTAACCCAGGGTCGTGCACAGGGGGGTGGCCTGGTGGCTAGAGCCACTGCCCCTTTGCCCTCGTCGGCTAAGGTGCCCCTCTTCCCCCTTTCCTCCCTCACCCTCAGAGGATTTCCATAAAAGCGTTCGGTTCCGCTAAAAATCCACTAGTTCCGCTAACCCTTTCCGTGTTTTCCCGCTCGCTCCGCGCAGCATCGCCCTGTCTGCGGCTGTCTGCTCTCTGTGGAGACGGCTGTTCCAGAATGTCGTCCCATTAACAGGTATATTACAAACTACAATCCACAACGTTGAATTGTTTCAACAGTGCAAACATGGATTCAAAGCTCCAGCATGCCACTCCTGTAAAATAGATTTCCGATTATAATCAATTTTACGAGTTAAGCCTAACATAGCCTACTTCATATTTATGATATTTTATTTAGACCATATTAATCATTTACACAATTTTTAAAAAGGTAATACAGGCTATTATAAATATACATGAGTTGTATCAGGGTAGCCTATAGCCTAGCACACCCTAAGAAAAATGTGTTCATTTTTCAAAAAAGTCCATACTTGTGCAAAAAAGCAACGTTTGCAGTATTTTCTGTTTATTTTGATTAATAAAATATTTAATTATTGTTCCGTAAATATTAAAATGTTTATATAAAAATTTATTTAAAATACAGAAACAAATGTTTAGCCTAATAATCTGAAAACATTGAATAAATGAGATTCCATAATAATTTTATAAAGTTTTATCCTTGTAACAACTAAATATATGTGTATTATATGATTATTATCATATTTTTTATTATAAATATGATGTTGCCTCTAAGATGGACACCCAACTTAAGATATTTACCAGCTGAATCTTAACCATGTCATGTCAACAAATGGAAGTCAGCCAGCTGTTTATCATCATGTTAAATATGCCTTTTACCCCAAATACCATACCTTTATATATTCTGTTATTAAAAATCTGTTGCGTATGATTTACATAAATCATGAACAAGACCTTTGTCTCAAAATATATTTAATTTTAGTGATTCTCATTTGCTACTTAAATCTCCAATAAAAAATGTAAATAGAAAAGATATCAAATTTGCCCAGAATCAACTTTTTGGAAGAATAATTAGAACAACAGAAATTTAATTAGCACTAAAGCCTAACAATTGTATTTACAGTATGATTGTAAAAGGTTTGTTATTCATTTTCTATATTAAGATGATACTCAATCCCCTTATAGTGCCGCTTTTTTTTGGTTTGGGCCACTGCCCCTCAAAATATCTGTGCACGGCCCTGCTGTAACCTATGCAAAATTTTATATTTGGTTTACCAAATGGAAACATTATTAATGAAACTTTCTTAGTAAAAACAGTTCCTTTATAACCTTACGTATTCACGTGACGTCACCCAGGAACGCCCACCAGGAGGGCAAAACAAAGCTGTCCTTCATTGCCTGCCAGTCATTTTTTGTACTATATAAGACAGTGATATTGAAAACCCAATTCAACAGCATATTGATGAAGCATACTATGTACAGACAAGTAGATGAACTCCAAAAATATAAATGTAACACACAGTTTCTCATTAAGCATTTTTCCATAGAAATCCATTATAAAGAGAAAACAGCCATTTAACTGCTGTGTTCATATTCTGGGCTCATCTGTTTGTCTATATATAGTATGCGTCAAGGTGTGTATAGGTTTTAGTAGCTTGCATTAAGACACTTGAGGTGTTTTCATGTAGTATTTTTGCAGTAAAATATCCAAAAACCACTAGGCCAGTATAATATATTTCGTTCAGTTGAGTACTTGCAATATCCCAAATGTTTCCAACTATTTGTAAATTGTAAGAAAATTGCTTTTTTAACTAAGGACCGGGACGTGTCAGCATAGCGTTTGAGGGAGTCGCCCGTCAATGGCGTCATATCTGCATTACCCTCGGTTTTATTCTGCAGAAGCGCTTTTCTCTTAGCAGTGTGAACATGTCACAGCAGCACCGAGCGAATGCACAGAGTAACGTCATAACATCATTTTAAACACCGTTAAAGGTATCTAATATGATAAACAGAACTGCTTTACCAAATCATGACCGGAAAAAGCGGAAGTGCAGGCGCCCGGCGACTGTGTCCCATCCTGTCATAATAAGTCACGGTACTCGCGAGTCGTGTGTTTGTATAACAATCGCTCCAGCGGCCATGCTCAGCTCCACATCACTCTGTCCTGCTCTGCTTTACACTACAGTAACTAATAACCACATCCATTAACATGATTTCTGCCCAAGTCCTATTTTCCACCGGCTGTGAGGAGAAGACCACATGTCCCAAGATACGGCGCTCACACTTGGCGTCATCAAACTACGCCTTCGTTTAGAATAGGCGCCCTCCATTGGACAGAAAGTTGCATAGTCCAACTTTAAGCATATTAAAACATCCAAAATGTTTTAAGTTATTGAAATACCGCAACAGGACCTATATTGCATATGGGACACAAGTACCCAAAAACTTGCAGTTTGTTAATATATATTTTGTTTCTCCTATTGAGATGGAAAACTGACAGACCAGTGCAGCAGTTCTATGGATGCTTTTGTGTCATGTGACTAGGAATGTAAATGAATAGTTGGCTAAAATCAAGTTTGCAACTCTCAAATTATTATAATGATTATTATTACTATTATTATTATTCTCATTCTCCTGGCAACCGCCAAAACCAGACTCGTCCATTGAATTGCTAGACACAAGCGTGAGTCGTCACTCCAGAGAACGCGTCTCTACTGCTCTAGAGTCCAGTGGCGGCGTGCTTTACACCACTGCATTAGACGCGTTGCGTTGCACTTGGTGATGTAAGGCTTGGATGCAGCTCCTTGACCATGGAAACTCTGTCCACAAAGCTCTCTACACACTGTTCTGTTACACACAGAGCTAATCTGAAGGCCTCATGAAGGTAGGAGGTCTGTAGCTATTGACTCTGCAGAAAGTTGGCAACTTTTGCTCATTGTGCGCCTCAGCATGCGCTGACCCCAATCTTTTTATTTATTATTATTTTTTTTTTTACATGGCCTATAACTTAATGGAGTTGCTGTTGTTCCTAATTGTTTCCAATTTGTTATAATACCACTAATAGTTCAATGTGGAATATTTAGTTGTGAGTAAATTTCATGAATGGACTCATTGCGTGGGTGGCAACCCATCACAGTACTATGCTTAAATTCCCAGAGCTCCTGAGAGCGACCCATTCTTTCACAAATGTTTGTAGAAGCGTCTGCATGCCTATGTGCTTGATTTTAGACACCTTTGGCCATGGAAGTAATTGGAACACCTGAATTAAATGATTTAGATGGGGGCTGTCCCAATTCTTTTAGCAATATAGTATATATTTGAATATATAATTTTAGTATATAATGCTTTTCATGCAAAAAATATAACTTAATATAGTACATTTGTTTGATTTTGGGGTGACTTAGATTGCCCATCTAAGCCATCCATAGACCCGGGTTAAACATTTTATTCTGCTCTGAGACCGTAATGAGATGTGATTTCTCCTCAGACTGAAAATGAGATGAAGGAAGAAGAGAAAGTGAAAAGTGCTTTATCAGAGCCCCATGCTAAACTGTCAGACATCTTCAGAACTCAGAGGAAAAAGGAAGATGACATGATTGCTGAAAAACACAGTCTGTCCAAACGGTATATTCGTCTCTTTAGTACTTTTTCTTCTTTGCTTCCTCCATGGGGACTTACTTGAAGTGTTTATATTTAAAATGATCTTTTCATTCCAGGTTAGAGGACAATAAACGAAGACATGAGGAAGACATTATATCCATTGCCAAATTCAGATTTGAAATCAAAAACATGAAAGAAGAGATGAGACAGCTTCATGACGCTAACATGTATGATTCTTTATTTTGTTTAATGGTTTTGTCTTACTACATTACAACCAAATTAAACATTAACATTAAATTGTCATTAAATTGTTTCATAACTTTATTTGAATGGTTGTCTCTCAGAATCAGTGCAGATATGTTCAGAAAATCACTGGAGGAACAGGAAAGTCAATTGGCCAAACAGAACATAAGCAGGTCTGTCTAACATGTTATTTTAATATTACTCAACAATACATGTCCTTCTCAAAAAATTAGCATATTGTGAGGAAGTTCATTATTTTCCATAATGTAATGATAAAAATTAAACTTTCATATATTTTAGATTCATTGCACACCAACTGAAATATTTCAGGTCTTTTATTATTTTAATACTGATGATTTTGGCATACAGCTCATGAAAACCCCAAATTCCTATCTCAAAAAATTAGCATATCATGAAAAGGTTCTCTAAATGAGATATTAACCTAATCATCTGAATCAACTAATTAACTCTAAACACCTGCAAAAGATTCCTGAGGCTTTTAAAAACTCCCAGCCTGGTTCATTACTCAAAACCACAATCATGGGTAAGTCTGAAAAGTGGGAAGGAATAAGTGTGGCAAAAAACGCTGCACAACGAGAAGAGGTGACCGGACCCTGAGGAAGATTGTGGAGAAGGACCGATTCCTGGGGAGAAGGAAATGCCAAAATGCCTGAAGTCCAGTGTCAAGTACCCACAGTCAGTGATGGTCTGGGGTGCCATGTCAGCTGCTGGTGTTGGAACACTGTGTTTTATCAAGGGCAGGGTCAATGCAGCTAGCTATCAGGAGATTTTGGAGCACTTCATCTCCATAAAGCTTTTCAGCAGATGGAAGCATGATTTCATTTTTCAGCATGACCTGGCACCTGCTCATGGTTTACTAACCATGGTATTACTGTGCTCAATTGGCCTGCCAACTCTCCTGACCTGAACCCCATAGAGAATCTGTGGGATATTGTGAACAGAAAGTTGAGACACAAGACCCAACACTCTGGATGAGCTTAAGGCCGCCATCGAAGCATCCTGGGCCTCCATAACACCTCAGCAGTGCCACAGGCTGATCGCCTCCATGCCCCGCCGCATTGAAGCAGTCATTTCTGCAAAAGGATTCCCGACCAAGTATTGAGTGCATAACTGAACATGATTATTTGAAGGTTTACTTTTTTTGTATTAAAAACACTTTTCTTCTTTTATTGGTCGGAAGAAATATGTTAATTTTTTGAGATGGCAATTTTGGGTTTTCATGGGCTGTATGCCATAATCATCAGTATTAAAACAATAAAATACCTGAAATATTTCAGTTGGTGTTCAATGAATCTAAAATATATGAAAGTTAAATTTTTGTCATTACATTATGGAAAATAATGAACTTTATCACAATATGGTAATTTTTTGAGAAGGACCTGTGTATATATATATACTTATGATATATCTTCTATGGAGGACTAACCTGAAAAACATACCTGAGAAACAAATTCTCCAAGTTGCTAGCCAGCAGCCCCATAATATTTTATGAATATATGAACATGCAATTTATTAAAAATAAGAGCCTCTGCTCTTTAAAAAAAAACTTTTTTTTAAAATTACCTTTTTATCAACACTTGAATGTGGGTAAGTTATATTTAAAAGCAAAATTTTGAACAAAAAGCTGAGAAAATTGTTTTACTCAGGAGTAAATGCATATATCGCTTGTTTCTGTTTTTTTTTCGCCTGTGTTTTGATCCAGAGATTCTCTGCTCTTTCAGAAGAGCCCTAATAGCACCTGTACCATATAACAGTGTGTGGGGGGGAAATATTGCCTGAAATTCCATCCATATTGGGGAAAGAGTTAACATGGTCATTATTGTGACATTTACATATTTGCACCCAGGGCAGAAATTGAAGCTGAAAGAGAGAAAATATGCCAATCTCTCAAAACTCTTAAAGAGGAACAAAAGGAGTATGTAAGGGAGATGAATGAATCCATCAAACAAATAGAGAAGAGATATGGAGAGCTTCTCAAAGAGGTCTGTCGGAATTATTAGTCAGTAGTGGTGGCAATACAAAAGAGGCATCATTATATCTAAGACCTGTTATTGTTTTTGTAGGAGAAGAAACTCCAAGACCATATATTATTGAATGCAGTGATAGACAGTCTTACAGAAGAGATGGCCAACACTGAAGAAGAGGGAAAACAAATGGAAATGAACTACCAGTCTGAAATTCTACAGCTTACTGTACTAGAGAACAGTACTATCCATATTTGTATACTTATTATAAGTGACTTGATGTGGTTTAGCTTGGCATGCATAACTGGATCTGCTAACTAAAAATGTATGTCTTGTGATAAAAAAGAGGGATGCAGAATCAGTCGCTCAAGTTCATATGGAGAAACAGCAGGAGCTTGAGATCCAGGAGTCGATATTAGCGACAGTGGAGTCTCAGTTAGACATTGACGATCTCAAACATCAGACTTTAAAGAACCAAATAACAGGTACAGGTTCATTTCTATTCTCATGTAGTTCAGCGCTGGATAGAAATATGGAGTAATGAATGTTTTAAATTTCAGTTTCTTTGAGATATTTACAATACTGGGTCCTTCTACAATTGAAAATTATTGAAATGAGAAAGAATAGAGATTAACACAGCACAGAAATTGTTGTTTTGAGGGTTTTGCATTGTCAAATGTAGTTTTTTTTTTCTCCCTTTATCAGATTTGGAAACCCAAAAGAAACGTCTTGAGCTCTCTATTGAGGAGGTCACAAAGCAGACTGTGGTGCTCCTACAACCAAAGGTTAATATTTAATCAATAGGGGTGTAATGATTCATTTTAACAACGATTCGTATCGCGATTTGAGATTGTCGATACGATTTAAGGACGATATTGGTTCATTTAGAACAATATGATCCGAAACGATTCAGTGACTTAATCAATTCAGTAACTTTTTAGCCAAAAATTTAAATAAGTGTGACTGATTTATTTCAATCGAATCGTTGTTAAAACAAATCGTTACACCCCTATTAATCAACATTTCACATTTCCTAATTGTATGCTATAGTACATTATGTTTTTAGGTACGTCTACATTAATCCGGATAAACCCGGATTTGAAAATGGCTTTTTCACTTAAAAAAAAAAAAACTCTCTGACCACTCTAGTGCTTTCAAGTGTTTTTCAAAAGTTTCTCGTCCACACTGATGCTGCTGCCTTCCGTACTATATAGTAGGTGAAAAACAGTTTGAGACTCGAGTAGCATGTCTGAATTCATAGACAAAGTGCCCTATTTTAACGATCTGAGAGCATGGTCTAAAACACAAATGGCGCAGGTGTACTTAGTCTATGGAAGCCAGTTTCCACCACTAAATAAAAAAATAAAAAAGAGTAATTGTGACTTTTTATCTCAGAATTCTGACTCTTTTTCTCACAATTGCGAGTTATATTGGGCGAAGTATAAAATGCCAGAATAAATCGTCTTACTGCGCATGCATAAAACATAATAAAATCTCACTGAGATGTAAAGAGACAGAGAGACCAGAAATAATGACTGCGTTGCTTCACTGCCCTATCAGGCAATGACTTTGCAGGCAATGTTTGCACGTGACGGTACCCCACAAAACTGATTTTGGACATTTCGGCTGCATAACTGTTTCATGATCAATAACAAATTAGAGAGAGCTTTGGTAATAACCAAGCGAGTATTTATTTTCTACGAAAGTAATTTCTCGGAATTACATCTAAAGTGGAAACCGTTGGTCAAAACATGCATTTACTTAACTGACCACCAGCCGCAACTTTCAGATGCCATCTTTATTTTTTTAGCACAGGACTGTGGGATATCAAAGGCAGTGAAGGATACATCTATGCTGCCTTCAAAATCGATCATGACATTATCTCAAGAGGCAGGAAGTGAAGCTAACATTCATTTCAGTTGTGCCTTGATGCCTTCATACCTTGGACTCTATCCCCCTTCATGCTATTCTTTTGCCATGATCACTTTATTAGCAAAATGTGTCATACCAATGTTTTTTTAGGTCACACTTAATCGCCACTCCATATATGATCTAAAATGCAATTGCCCTCATGCTTAGCCACATGACAGCATCTTTGAAGAAATGATATATGTACAAAGAAATGTAACTTTAGCAAAACTGTAAAAGTAAATAGCACATAGCAGGCACATACTGGTATAACGAGATCTATCAGTGTGTCACATGACTAAACACTTAGGAAAGCTTCTCCAAAACTTTTCACTAGACAAAAATGGCATCTCTGTGTACGTAGGCCAAAGCGCATAGAAAAAAGATCAAGTGTGTATTCGGATTAGTGTACATAGACATATATTAGCCTTAAAGTGATGATACACAGGGCAAATTTTTGAGCAGTGTTGCCCAGCGATGTTGCTTGGGCCCTTTCCCATTGAAAAGGCTCAACAAATTTCTATCTGGACACTTTAGATTGGTCTGGACCCTGTGTCTCACCTGTTGCCCATTGATGGAAACATTGCTAAAAAAATTGCCCCATGTATCATCACCTTGAAGGGGGTCGCACACCAGACGCAAAGTTCAACGCCGCAAAGTACCGCGCCATGTCTTTAAAATTCGAACACATTATTTTCAATGAGTGTACCCACACCGTCGGCGGCATTCGGCCCCTGTCCACGGCTTTAACTTTGTTAAATCAAAGTTTATCTATTAATTCTGTTGCACCAAATAAGAAGATAAAAATAAGAAGGTTTACATTTAATCCATCATTTTGAATCTGGATTTAATTTATATTTAAAATGGATTAACTTTAATCCTATTGCTCCATAACTTTAAACTCAGATTTAAATCTCAATAATGGATTAATTTTAAACTTACATGTAAGGAGGTTTATATAGAAACAGTAAGTGTGTCATCAGGTCTCAGAGAGGTGTTTATTTAGCCTGACAAGCCAGACCCACATCAAGATGTTTGGTCTGGAAACTCACCATAGACAGGGCTCAATCCGAGGGGGGGGATAAACAGTTGTCTTTCAAACTCCCTCTGCATGTAATTGGATAGCGCTACAACCAACCAGAGCAACGAAGGTGAAACAGAGCTTGTTGATAGATTAAACTTTCGCCGTATCCGGTCGGCAAAACTCTGAACACATCTTCCCTTTTTAAGAATGACTTCTTTCTTTTCTCAGAGAAAAGCTTAACTCCAAGTCTTCCAGAGTCGCGGTCAAAGCTGATTCGAAAGACCGCCGTTCGTCAGTTTCTGTGTTTACTAGAAGCACGCAAACGCAACTCGGCCGTCGTCATTATGGCCCCGCCCACTGACTCTATACACGATGTGATTGGCCTGGCAAGAGTTAGGGGAATACAGCTCAGAAGGGTATTGAGAGTTGCTAGACGACACTCGCGGGCAGATTAAATTTGCTGCCGCTAGGGTGCGTCTAGATTTCTAGGCTAGTGTTTATTAATAATAAAAATGAAAAATAAAGCTAGCCTATTTGAGCCATCAGAGTGTGAGGGTTGTGGCAGCCTGTGAGTTTATGCCTTCTATCGTGTCCAGGATGTAGATCTGTCACTCATCTCGGTGTCCGACAAAGAAAAGAAGAAAGGACTATATTTAGCATTTAATGGTAGCTGTGATGATGAGGTGAGCGTCAGTGATCGCGGCCTCGCCTCGCGTTTCTCATGCCAGCTCTATCGTGGCTGTTGCGCGGCAATCAGACGGAATGGGCAGTGAAAAGTGGAGATGGTCACTCCGCCAATTTTGACAGTTGTTTTGTCATAAGTTACAATGCCACAATATACTCCATTTATTGATACTATAAATATATGTCCAGGTTTATGAAATCCGCACACGCTGCTGTGATGTTTTCATCGCCTGCTTGATCAGTAACAGTCTTTCTACATAGCACTATAAGACAGCTGAAGTTTATTTCCTTTATCGGCAAGAGCTACTTATGTCAGAGAAAGAGTTTCTGGTGGTCAATTAAAAAAAAGGAAAATTGAATATAAGTATTGTTGCTGTCTGTGACGAATCCATCATGGTGACAAAAATTAAACGTAAATTGAGGTTTTAATCGCAGGTTAAATTCCAATCCCTGATTTGTTATTCTAGGTTTAAAATGAAGTGGTGCAACGAAATTAAAGCCTAGATCAACAAATCCTAGATTAGCTCTAAACTGAGTTTAATTTAATCCTTGTTGGTGCAACCTACCCTAATTGTATGTTTGCTGCCATGCAGGATGATCTGAAGAAAGAATTGATGACTTTGAGGGCCAAGCATATGGAGATGTTAACCGCTAACGCTGCAGGGATCAGTGCAGTCGAAAAAAGCATCTATGAGAACAGGGTCATGCTTGAGCAAGTCGGGATGGAAAACAGCCGTCTGCATGTGGTGAAAACACACGCTACTCAGCAGACACATTAGCACATTGCTCGAGAGGTTTTTCAACAATGCTTTCTAACAGCTCTGTACTTGCAGTGCATTGAACAAATGAAGGAGGAAATATTGGAAACCGAGAAAGACCAGGAAAAGTATATGCAGGAGGTCAACAGGATGACAGAGGAAAAGCATTTCCTCTTTAGTGAGTTTTTTGACAGCCACTTAACATTTTAAAGTATTGTGCTCTTAGCATAATGATCCAGAACGAATCATGTCTCTTTTCCATCCCCAGAGAGTCTAATAGACACCTGGACCACAGAAATGGTGCTTACTGAGGTACAAGCAAACGGCAAAGTATACAAATAAACCTCAGTCAACAGCATACTGTCGACCACTACTCGATCTTGTTTGCACAAAGAGCTGCACATTCCTGCTTTTAAGCTCTCCTGTAAACTGAAGGATGGCGACAGATGCTGGAACGTCCCTTTAAGCTGATGAACTTTAGTTTTGTGTTATTGAAAAATTCATTATTGGCTATTGAAAAATCCTTTCTGACCTTGATGTTTTGATACATTTTCCTTTCCTTTATATTAGGAATCTGCAGATCAAGACCAGAAGATTGTGGAGAACATATACAGTCTCATAGTAAAGATTCAAGAAAGAAAGCATCACATCAGTGACGTCAACAGCAGGCTGGAGAAAGAGTTAGTGTGCATGAGTTCCATGTTAGAGAAGCCAGGAAATAAGCATTTACACAATACATAAATATGGAACAGCATTTCTACTATTTCCAATATCTTCTGACATTTCAATCTTTAAAGGGATTGTTCACCCAAAAATGAAAATGACCCCAGGATTTACTCACCCTCAAGCAGTCCTCGGTGTATATGACTTTCTTCTTTCAGACAAATACAATTTATATTTTTAGTTATATATTTTTTTATTTTTTAAATATCCTGGCTTTTCCAAACTTTATAATGGCAGCCCAAGTTTTGAAGCTCAAAAAAGTGCATCCACCATAAAAGTAATCCATACAGCTCCGGGGGTTAATAGAGGCCTTCTGAAGCGAACTGATGCGCTTGTGTGAGGAAAAATATACACATTTAAAACTTAATAAAGTAAAATATCTACGTCATAATCGCATTGGATACAGAAGGTGGTCTGGAGGAAGCTAGATATTTTACTTTATATTTATGTTATATATTTATATTTTTCTCGCACAAACTCTTCACTTCAGAAGGCCTTTATTAACCCCTGCATGGATTACTTTTATAATGGGTGGAAGCACTTTTTGAGCTTCAAATTTTGGCCTGCCATTATAAAGCTTGGATTTTTTTTCTATTTAATATAACTTATTGTATTTGTCTGAAAGAAGAGAGTCATATACACTGAGGACTGCTTGAGGGTGAGCAAATCATAGGGTAATTTTAATTTTTGGATGAACTATCCCTTTAAGAGCAACTTCTTGCTGATTTTCTACTGATCGTACTAGAAACATTGATTATAGAATTTTTGGTAGTGGTTTCAGTATAGCATTAGTAAACATGACTCTCTGCATTGGATGATCTAACAATGAGCAAATAATTTTTACAGCATAATCCTTGTTAATGATGGTTAATAAAATACCATTTTAATTTTAGCTCACCAACTTGTTCACCATTTTTGATTTCGAAAAATGTACTTTTTTAAATGCATGACACAGTGAAATAACATCAAGATCAATAAAAATTGTATTGTTCCTTGTTAGTTCATGACAAACTAATATAATTACCTTACCTAACAAATGGAACCTTACTGTAAATACGTGTTTGGTTATTACAATTTTTAAAAAAAATCACACCTATGGAAAAATCTGTTTTAATAATTTATTTAACAAGTCAAACATGGTTGACAAAAGTTCATTTTCATAGATCTGATGGCCATGGATGTAACTCACCACTAACATGTAAAACCTTATTACATGTTGAATAAAACATCATCTCTAATCAGCTTATATTCCACACATAACTGTAGACCTTATAAATATGTTTAAAAAAAAATCTTTAGTCAAGTTGTAATGTTGAGTGTCTGAGAACATTGAAAACTACATAGAATTATTCCCACAATACAATGTGTACGCAGATTTACATATTCAGCAGCAAAGCATTCATAAAATGCCACATGCAAATACGATGTCACAAAATTCCTTTTGTAGTGTTAAGCTATTATTTAACCGCACATGAAAAGAATACAATTTATATTTGGCACAAGAAAGTTTGACATATGAAAATGGTTAACGTTAAGTGAGAGCACTCAAGAAATTCACAGACCAGCTGTTTCATATATATATAACACACAAAACCTCCAAAAATGACATTGTACATTACAGCACATTTTTGATTTGTAACTCATTTTGACGATCGATACAAATTGCAAAGTGTACTGAATAATATACACTAAATTTACAAAAACCATTAACTGTCTTTCCAAAACTCGCTTTTAGGATTCAAAGGAAACCTGTAAAGAAAAGATTCTTCACAGAGCATTTCATTGGATCTCCGTTCAATACAAGCAAACAAATATGGCAATATACAATATCGAGCAATAACTAAATGCTTTGTTTATGGCTTTTTGGTGTCCATGCCAAAGGTATATCTATGCAGCTCTAACATGCAGGTTTGTAGGAAGGTGATTCTCCTAAGAGGAAGTGACATTAGTGTCCATTCCCACCCTCTGACAGAATTCTGTTTGGCTCTGTGAACCTGGCCGTCAGTAAGTAGAAGAGAGCGGGTCCGGGCACCAGAGCCAACAAAGGCAAATCCTGTCCCAGTTTGTCCAGTCGGGATATGGAAATGATACCATATGCATGGAGGAGCCAATGGCTGAAGAGAACCACGAGGCGTTTTTTCTTAGCCACAAGGTTTTTGAAAGACTGCAGGAGATAGGGCACAAACAGTTAACATGAAATAAAAAGCACTGCGACATTAAAAGAAAACATATAGTACATAAATACACTTACTTGTATCTCTGAAGCTGACATGTAAACTGCCAACGTGACCAACGATAATACCAAAATAATATATGGGAATGCATAGTCTGAAAAAAATAAGAAAGGGAAATATAAAAAACACAAACGTCAACTAAGTAGATTTTCAAATCATCATTAAAGGTGCAGTCTTGTAAGTTTTGCCTCTTTGTCGCCATCTCTGTTTGAAACCTAGATATTTGGGGAATAATCATATTTATGTGCATTGTGCATCGGTGTGTGTAGTGATTCTACATCTTGGAAGTATGATAACAATACGAACTTTCACTGAAAAATGTAACTTGAACAAGTGAGTAACATGTCTGCCACTTTTGTTCTGACCAACAGAGAAAAAAAAACATTACAATAAATCACGCTACCAATGGTGATTAAATTGCTTAGTTCATATCACATCCAACATGTAATTATTATTGTTATACTTTGTTCTCAAATTGTTAATGTTGACAACATCAGCATTCAGTGACTTTTGACTAGGGGTGAGTCTCCAGTTGTCACCAATGACTGTCATTTGGAACTTTCTGGATCAAAATGCTCAATTTAATTAATCCAGCTGCTTTGAGAAAAGGCTATAAATGATCTGCCACCTGCACCATCCTCACATGCGATAGTATACAGTCCCTGACAAAAGTCTTGTAGCTTGTGTACAAATTGACCTAAAGTGCCGCTGAAATATATTTCTAATCAAGATATTTTTACAAGAAATGGCTCATTTTAATCCCACCAGCTTTTGTGATAATGTTTCAGTGAAAAACTAAACTTTCAAAAAGTATTCTAAGCCCATTGAGTCAATTTTTGCAAAGACATAAGTGTTGTCACCTTGTCATATGAGCTTCCCCTGTGACTAATATTGGATCAATTAGGTCTCAAGTGTGTATAAAAAGAACCCCAGTACACTAGACCTTCACATCAACTGCAACTAGACCTCTGCAAACATGCCTAAGATTCACCCTGAGACTAAAGTTTTGATTATCAAGAGGCTGAAGACCAGATCCACTGCTGATGTGGCAGACACCTTCAATGTGTCTCAGCGTCAAGTACAGAGGATAAAAAAAAGATTTGAATAGACTGGAGACGTTTTTTGACAAGCCCAGGTCAGACAGACCCCGCAAGACAACTGCTCGAGAGAACCGTTTGTTGGCTCAAAAATCCAAGGCCAGCCCATTTTCCACTGCAGCAGAGCTCCACGAGACCTGGTCACCTGAAGTCCCTGTGTCAACCAGAACAGTTTGTCGGATTCTGTCTCGAAACGGCCTCCATGATCGAATCAGTGCCCAGAAGCCAGCACTAAACAAAATACAATTGAAAAACCATGTGGCATTTGCCAAGGCCCACAGCCTGCTAAAAGGATGGACGCTGGAAAAGTGGCAGAAGGTGGATTTTCAGATGAATCTTCAGTTGAAGATTGCAGGAGACCTACTGAAGCCTGAATGGATCCGAGATTCACCCAGAAAACAGTGAAGTTTGGTGGCGGAAAAATCATGGTCTGGGGTTACATCCAGTATGGGGGTGTGCGAGATCTGCAGGGTGGAAGGGAACATCAATAGTCTAAAATACCAAGAAATCTTAGCTACCTCTTATATTCCCAACCATAAAAGAGGCCAAATTCTGCAGCAGGACGGTGCTCCATCGCATACTTCCATCTCCACATCAAAGTTCCTCAGGCGAAGAAGATCAAGATGCTCCAGGATTGGCCAGCCCAGTCACCAGACATGAACATCATTGAGCATATGTGGGGTAGGATGAAAGAGGACGCATGGAAGACGAAACCAAAGAATATTGATGAACTCTGGGAGGCATGCAAGGCTGCTTTCTTAGCTATTCCTGATGACTTCATCAATAAATTGTATGCATCCTTGCCAAACCGCATGGATGCAGTCCTTCAAGCTCAAGGAAGTCATACAAGATATTAAATTTGGATCTCACAGCGCCACAACTTAATTTGCTGACATATTTTTGTATTTGCAGTAAATTTGTTACATTTCTGTATAGGCGACAAAACTTTTGTCTTGCCAAAATTTGACCTTTCTGTCTTGATTAAATGATAAATATTTCTTCTGTGAAAATTATTTATTTCAGTGCATTAAACATCAATTGGGAGGGTTTTAGCTTTTCATATGAGCTATTTCTAACACCAATTGATTAATTAAAAGTCAGGGTAATATCAGGTATTTCTACAAATAGATAAGCGACAAGACTTTTGTCAGGGACTGTATGTATACAGTACATATGTGTATACATATATCCTTTATGTATACGGATCTGGCGTAATGACACAAAGACATGCTCGAATATCCCGATGAAATCCACCAGTACCACTCAAATTATAACACATTGTTACAAGCTAACTGGGAATCGGGCTAAGGAAAGGAGATAGTTTTAAACACTGGCTAGTTATGTACTTGCTCAAAAAAAGTTACTGCAGCTTTAAAAAAAGAAATACAAAAAACAACACTCACAAAGAAGTCCTCCTCCTACCGCCTGCAGGACAGTGAGGATCGGGAAGAAGTACAGCGCTGCGTAGATACTCTTGAAACGATCGGTCTTGCCTAAGCCACATGCAATCTTTTTAACCAGAAGTGGCCGCAGAAGCATCATAAAAACCAGACAGAAGGCGTAGTAGATCAACACAATGGTGTACCTGAAACAACAGAAATTGATAGGGGTGCTCATGTCACAATGCATCGCAAATTATATGCAACAATACTGACATCCCACCTCTCCCGGAATTGCCGGGGTCCTCCCGAATGGCTGACACACGTTTCAAATGTGTCTCCTGTGATCACTTGTGTTTGGAATTCGTCAAGACACCCCTTTTATTTTGTGACACTCTAGCTCTGGCTTTTCAATGCCACAGACCCCCAAATATGGACATCCTTGTGTTTTCATTTCTGAAATTTAAAGGGATACTTCACTGCTTTCATATTAAAGTATGTTATTCCCTTAACTAAGATGAGTTGATACATACCTTTTTTTGACAAATCCTCCCTCTCATCTCCCCCTCCCTCTCTCATTTCTGTCAAAAGGGGGGAGGGGGAGATGTGAGGGAGGATTTTTCAGCCGGGACTTTCTACTGCGCCGAGTCAAAGTACTCTCAGAAGTGCTATTCCGCCGTACATTATAGTTCTCCTTTTTAATCCCATTAGAAAGTCGCCACGTTTTATTTTATGTCACCATACTTGATCGTTCAACTATTAGTGTAACTGTATTTAAATAAGGAAACCGTGGAGGTGTTTGGTCGCTTCTAACTTGATCTCTGTTTGGTACCATAGTGAATGAACTGGGCTTAGTGGGCTAAACTAAATGCTATCAGAATGTCACCGTGCATCAGAGCGATTAAGTGCACACACTGAGACTTAGTGTGTTAAGGGAATAACAGTTTAATAATATGAAAAAGCGGTGAAGTATCCCTTTAGAAGACATCTGTCTTTTATAAACACCCAATTAATACACTAAAAAATAATATTAAATATCTAACATTAGTTTATATTAAGTTACTTTATGATATATAGTTTCTTCTCACTATTAGAATTTAATGCTAATTGCATAATTTATTTGTATATTTAAATCTCATTTTTATTAATTTATATTGATAGTTAATTTAATAGAATAATATTTTTAATCATTTATTTTAATCAAATTTATTTATTTTTCTTTTCAATTTTATGTTAATTTAACATTTAAATCACTAATGTATAAATCTAATTTATGTGCTTAATTTATTATATGTTTAATATATATTTTAAAATATATTTTCTCTAAAGTTTTCCACTTTTATTTAAGCTAATTTATTTATTTATTTATTAATTGTATTATTATTATATTTAAAATTTTACTTTAGGCTTTTTAACATGTATTTATTTTAATCTTATGTATATATTTATTTACCTTTTACATTTTTCATATGTTAATTTACTATTCAATAATTTATTTATTTTAATCTAATTAATTTATTTAATTTTATACTGTTTCTCTACACTTTTAAGCAAATTAATAAACAAGAAATGTATTGCATTTATAAATAATACATTATATTTATTTACTTATTTTATTTTTTGTGCATGTTTTATATGTTCATTTAACATTTAATCACATTCATTTATTTACATTTTCTCATGGTTTTTCTCTAGACTTTTCCACTGGTTTGCGGCCTCCTGGAGTTCCCCGGACCCCAGTTTGAAAACCCCTGCTCTAGCTTGCATCACTCTCAGTGGACAAACACTACTGAATGAACAAAATCATGTTACATGGCTTATTCTAATGAATATAATACACTGCCCGGCCCAACAAAAAAAAAGGTTGCTTTATTGCAGAGATTATTATGTTTCTAATGTGTTATAGGTTTGTCAGCAGTTCTTTTAACACTGATGGAGTGTGTAGCTTTTCATTTCTTAAACAAGCATGTAGTTAGAAACAACCATGCTTGATGGAAAAACATTACAACATATATTTCTATCAAGAGCTGCCTCAAATATTGGTCAAAATCTTATATTGTCAATGCAAGAGTCCAGCACTCTGTAAAGTCTCCTCCAGCACATCCCAAAGAGTTTCAAGGAATTTAAAGGGTTAGTTCACCCAAAAATTAATTCTATCAATAATTACTTACCCTAATGTTGTTCGACACCCATAAGACCTCCGTTCATCTTCACACACAGATGAAGATATTAGTGTTGAAATCCGATGGCTCAGAAAGGTCTTCATTGACACCAATATCATTTCCTCTCTCAAGACCCATAAAAGGCACTAAAGATGTCTTTAAAAGCCCATCTCACTACAGTGGTTCTATAATAATTTTATGAAGCGACAAGAATAGTTTTTGTGCACAAAAAAAACCTAAATAACGACATATAGTGATGGGCCGATTTCAAAACAAAGTTTCGAAAGGTTATGAATCAATGTATCAATTCACGATTCAGATCGCCAATGTCACGTGATTTCAGCAGTTTTACACGTGATCCAAATTATGAATCGATACGCTGATTCATAACCTTTCGAAACTTTGTTTTTGAAAGGTTTTAAAATTGTTTTTTTTGTGAACTTTTTGCACAAAATTGTGCACAAAAACTATTTTCGTCACTTCATAAAATGATTGTAGAGCCACTGTAGTGAGATGGACTTTGTAAAGACGTCTTTAGTGCCTTTTATGGGTCTTGAGAGAGGAAATGACATTGGTGTTAATCAAGGCCTTTTTAAGCCATCGGATTTCAACATTTGTGTTCCTAAGAGGAACGGAGGTCTTACGGGTGTCAAACAACATTAGGGTAAGTAATTATTGACAGAATTTTCATTTTTGGATGAACTAACCCTTTAAGGTCTGGACTCAGAGGTGCCAATTCATGTGTGAAAATGAATCTTCATGCTCCTCCCAATCATTCTTTCACAGTTTGAACTTGATGAATCTAGACTGTCATCCTGGATTATGGCCACGATGATTCTTCCTACATGGTTGTTTAAGAAATAAAAAAACTACACAGAAACCAACAGAAATAACTGGCAACTCAAATCAAATTAAAGGGCACTCACAGAGGGAACACAGCCTCCTGCGTGCAGTGCAGCATGGTGACGTAGTCGGGACTGGGGTTATACAACATGGTGTACCAATCAGAAAGCATCTTAACCTCACAGGAACGAATAGACAGCAGGCCGACGGGATCGTTGAGCAGCAGAGTCACTACGGCAGCTGCTGTGCACTCAAACAAGGCGGTGATGTGCTGGAAAAGGGCACTAGAACTAGAGGGGACATTAGCATAGGTTAGTCTGGAAAGCTCAATTAATGCATCATCAAGTTTAAGACGCAGCATTGCAAACAAAATCAGATCCGCACAATAATATTGCCTCATGTATTTTTTGTGTAGCACAAGAAATTCTGCTGACTACCTTTTCTTCCCAGAATACCACTCAATAAAGAACCAGTGCAGGACCAGAGGCAGCATCGCCATGAAGCCCAGGTAAAGCCAGTCATACAGCTCAGGGGATCCAGTGCATTTCATGCAGATCTTCTCTAGGTTTGTCCTCTGGCCACGAGGACACACCTTTAAAATGAGAATGGTAAAGGTTATTAACACATCAAATAGTCCCATGTGCAATCATACCAATTAGTACAAGCAGTATGAATCATTTGTTCTTGAATGACCAGGTGACGGCTGTTGCCGTTAGTAATAAATAAAGGACTTAGAAATAAATGTAACACTTTACAATAAGGTTTGATTTGTTAACATTAGCTAATGCATTATCTTATTCCCGGTACATGTTGTACGATTTTGGCCTGTCCCAGATGAAATGCGATTTCTGTGGCCGTGGCTCCTAAATGGTGGTCCTACGTCGTACAGTGAGAGAGAGGTTGTCACAGTCTTGTGACAAAAGATAGCCTGCAATCATTTTTGGACTGTAAGAAATTTAGCATGGTCATCTACCTACGTCCACTGACTAACTAAAACTTAAAACTACTTACCTCGAGCTCTAATTACAAAATTGACATGCCAATTTGGCCTCTTTTCCCTAGTCATGACCACGTCCATATTCTCCTCTTTCACTTACTCCTCTTTTTTTTCAGAGCATAAAAAAAAAAACAATTTCCAAACGTGCTCTATTTGTTTACCACTAGCGCATACTGAAGATGTTTTACTCTTCTATGCTATATTGGCGTCATCATCGTACTGTCTACATACATGTCATATCATGTAAAGGACCCCCATTCTTGATTTAAAAAGGCATATATCTTTTATAAACACCAAAATTATATACTGAAAAATGTATATTATAAATCTAAAATTTGTTTTTAAGTTACATCTATTTTTCTACTCACTGTTAATCTATTGTTTGTTTATTTTTAATCGAATGTTCATAAAATGCGTATTTATTTTTATCTTATTTCGTTTTAACAGTTGTTCCAGAAATAAACACATGTGACACATCAGGGTGCATATATATATACACAACTGACCTCTCTAATTGTACATTGTAATCAGGCAGTTGCACAATACGTGCATGTTTTAAACTGATGATTAAATGAATATGAGGCACTTACCCCACATTCTCCTTCAATAGACTCATTTATGATGGTCCTTCCACAGTACAGCCCAGGACAAGTGGAGCTCATTGCTACAGCTGCATTACACCCAGATAAACATCATTAAAACACACTTTAATTCAAAATAAAGACATATCATTTGCATGTTGCTGTTAGCAAACTAGGTTAGCGATATTATCAACAGCAATAATCCAATTAGATATTGACAATGTCATTAGTTGTTTGCAATAAATATTGTACGTTTAACATACCCATGGCATATGCAGCATTACAAAACTATCAATAAGCCCAGTTTTTTATTAGTAATTTTAAAATTCAACGATCTAAACGACGTAACAGAAACCGGAAGAATAAACACATCCGCCTTGTTCTTCTTCATGTGAATGTGGCACGTGTCGCTACAAAGTTTGACAGCGCCTCTCACTGGTCAGACACAGATCATCAAAAGTGCACTTTTTCTAACATTTCAGCATATTTTCAACCGTGTTAGTATACACAAAACAACAACGTATTATTTTTTACTACACAAATTAAGTGTTTCATTTATATAAATTAGAGCCGAAATGTTTCATTCGCAGTAACTGCCTTTCATAATTAGCTCTTGTCTTGCTAGCAACCTTTTGATTTGCATCTCTTCTCATTCAGTTTAATACATGTCTTTATTATTTATTTAATTCAATTGATGTTAACGGTTAATTAATTATTTGGTACATATATAGATCTCAATGTAATCTATATGGGCTAGTTTCTAAAGTAGAATTTTGCAATCGATATGGATCAATGTAGATAGATAGATAGATAGATAGATAGATAGATAGATAGATAGATAGATAGATAGATAGATAGATAGATAGATAGATAGATAGATAGATAGATAGATAGATAGATAGATAGATAGATAGACAGACAGACAGACAGACAGACAGACAGACAGACAGACAGACAGACAATTATTAAATTACCTCAAATAAATTATATAATATTATATACATTGTGCGTTAAAATGGAAACGGCTGGAGGTTTTCATCAGCGGCTGCGTGCGCACAGAGCATAGCAAATGAAACAAATATTCATAAGAAAGTGCGTAATTCAACTCTGGGAAAAAAATTCAGGTCCAGTGTCATGGCAACGGCTTCAAACGTCACGGGGAGGTCCAGGGTCCTGCATCTGTATAATAGAAATAGAAAAGGCACGTAGAGCGGCGAATACAATGAACCTGAGTCTACAATTGGGCTGGCGTTTGTCAGATACAACGAACTAGACAAACGATTAAACGCTCTTTTTAGTTCACTGTTTAATCGAGTTGGCTCAATAGAAGTGTAAAATATTTTCCAGGTCGCTACTGAGTAGACGAGAAGACGGCTTTGTCACATGACACTTGTTACTTTTCACAGCGCCGCTCAGGATGGACCAATCACAGCTGTTTGCTCGAATTCACTTCTTCACTTCGGCTGATGTTTATCAATGTATTAGGCCGAATCAGGGCCGAATCAGTAGTCGTAGAATGGTATGTAGCAAACTATTCTTAGTTCATCTGAAAATAAGTATTTTTTATATAATGGAGAATTGTATTGAATCAGGTGTATTATAACCCAAACAATAACAAACGATGCTTTATCAGCGATGAGTCGTGACTGTTACTTTTCTCAGCGCTTGTCAGAATGGACCAACCGCAGATGCTGGTGCATATCCGATTAATCATTTTTAAATTAATTTTATAGAGATTGACATGGCATATTTCCATGTGTATTTTCTATATTAATCCATTAATTTATAATATTATAAAAAAAATGTATTATAAAAAATTCCAGTGCAACACAAGCTGTCTTAAAATATGAATGTGTTTCAATGGTAAATTGGCTTTCTGGGCCTCCAAGCGCCCTCTATAGGAATGAGCTCGTTTCGTCTCACATTAACAGTAAGCGAGCATCATTGTCAGCTCAATCTGTAACAGGGGAGGGCACGGGGAGCATTATTTACTCCAAACACAGTATATGGCATCAAAGAACTACATAGGGACCATATGTGACATCGTAACGCACTCATTTTACTGTGATACGGACACGGGAGATACTGACAAGGGATGAATTCTCTCTCACCCCGTAGATGCGCCCTAACAGTGTCCAATGGCTCTCCCGGGCATTCGCAACACGACCGTGGACAACATGTCAGGTTCGGGCTTCATTTTAGAGATTGTGACCATCAAACCAGTTGTAAACAGCCTGAGCACTCAGGCCGGCAACTACACGGCCGGGGGCGAGATGAACCGCGACACCCCAGTGTGGAGTTCGGAGGGGAACTCGGTTCTCCAGGGCATCGCGGTGGCCGCGCAGGCGCTGCTCCTCCTGGCCATCTTCTTGCTGTCCAGTCTGGGTAATTCAGCGGTCGTGGTGGTTATAATCAAACACAGGCAGTTGAGAACTGTCACTAATGCTTTCATTATGTCCCTCTCCCTCTCTGATTTTCTCACGGCCGTTCTTTGTCTACCCTTCTCCTTCATGATGCTTTTCAGCAAGGATGGCAAGTGGATGTTTGGGGAGCCCTTCTGCATCGCCAACGGCTTCTTTAACACCTGCTTCGGCATTATCTCCACCTTGACCATGACTCTCATCTCATTCGACCGGTATTATGCTATCGTCAGGCAGCCGCAAGCCAAAATCGGCCGGAGGAGAGCGACCCAGCTCCTGGTGGCCGTTTGGTTCTGCGCGGTGGTCTTCTCGTTTCCTTGGTACCTGCTTATGGAGACCTCCGGGCGCTTGGTGGTGCACAAACAGGGATTTTACCATTGCATGTATGTGTTCCACTCGGGCACCTCCAGGATGGGCACCTCATACAGCATCGCTTTAATTGTAGTGTGTTACCTACTCCCCTTCGCCCTCATGTGCTTCTGCCACTATAACATCTGCAAAACCGTCCGGCTGTCGGAGATCAGGGTGCGGCCGGTGACCACTTACGCGCACCTGTTGCGCTTCTACAGCGAGATGCGCACCGCCACCACCGTGCTCATCATGATCGTGTTCAGCATCTTCTGCTGGGGGCCTTACTGCCTGATGGGCATCATCACCGCGCTCGGGAGCTACTCTTTTAACCCTGCTATGGATACTGTGGCCATATGGATGGCGTGGGCTAACGGTGCCATCAACCCGTTGATTTATGCCATAAGGAACCCGAATATATCGATGCTGTTAGGCCGGAGCCGAGAGGAGGGATACAGGACTAGAAACATCGCCGCGTACCTGTCTACGCAGACGCAGCGCAGGGACGCGGTCCGGACTCGGGCCGACCGGATTCGTGACCGGTATGTGAGCCGGCACGGCGCAAACAGCCGCATGTCTTCCTCCAGCCCGGCCAACGGGGGAGATGTGGCCATGTGGGCCTGTAAAAACCCGGCTGTGTTCTTCTGCAGAGATGCGCATCCGGATACTATCACGGAACCTGCAGTGCCCAAAGTTGAGACTGCTGACACCAGTTTGTAATGCGGTTACACTTTATGATGACTTAAACGAAAACGACGGGAGGTGCTACAGGTGGGCCCAAACAATCACTTGGGTCACACTTAAAATATAAAATTAGGCCTACATGTTCATTGGAGAGCAAAATCAAGTCAGGTGGAATTTATTTTAACCAAGAGAAGTTTGTTATGGTCTTTAGAGTTAAAAATAAAACTGATTTGGAAGTTATTGTAGCATTTGTATTTGGATTCCATTTGGTTTGATTTTCTTTTCACGCAATGACATTAATTTTTAAGCTGTAAGAATTTAATTGGGAAGGATTCAACTATTCCTTTTTGCAATGCCTTTACTTAAAAAAAACATGCAACATGGCCACCTTATTTCCACATTTATATGATTTTTATATCGCATTCGCATTGTTTGCATTGTTTCCAGTGGCAGTTTCTTGATAGTTTGCTCATACAGTAAAGATAATATAATATCTAGAAAACCTCAATATCTAGATTTTCTTCTTAAATTATACTGATAATAGTCAGGTTTTTTTTCTCCCTATGGGCCATTCTATTTCATGTAATAGTTTTGGCTATTACATGAAAAAAAGTAGCCTGTTATTAATATAGTTAAACAATTAAGATTTTGACAAAAGGAGCTGACAAACCCCAACCATTAAGTTGTTGTTATAATGTAGACCCTATAGCCTACAGAAAATATCACACATTTAATTACTTGTTAATCCAATTAAATGTGTGATATTTCTGTATTGGGTCTACATTTTGCGATTGGCTATGCAAATTTGTACATTGGCTATTTAATAAGATTATGTTTAATTTGCTGTTAAACTTATGTAGGCCTATAACATTTATTTAATTAAGTCATAATGCTAAAATGTTGTGTTCTTATGTATCTTATTACAACAAAATTTCATTTTGCTTAAGGAGAAATTCACCTAGGCCTATACTTCCCTTCAGATTTCAGCAAATAGGCTAAATGGTCTATGGGCTGCTGCGTGAATAAAGTTTCATGGCAGTTCCAACTATTTGAATGTACATTTGACTTGCATTTTTTTTTTTTAAACTGAAGTAGCCTACCCAATTTGTTCACTAGCACCACCTTGGATATTTGCAAGTGGAGCTTAGCGAAGAAACAGAAAACCCCGCCCCCTACTCACGCAACATTCTTCAGTTTTATGACTATTTCAATGCATAGGCCTAGATTAATTGAATAGGCCTACCTGTTATGCATTATATGCTCTAATACTGTTTATGATTCACTTACAAGTCATTATAAAGTGTTGCTGTGTTTAACACTTTTGCTATCACCAACCGAATTTGTGTATTGAAACAGCTGTGTGTGTGTGTGTGTGTGTGTGTGTGTGTGTGAGCCTGTTTATGTGGTTTATGAGGACACAAATTTGTATAACTACATGGGTATTACACTGGTATTACACTATAAATGTGGTTTATGAGGACATATCAAATGTCCTCATAATTCAAATGGCCTTAAAAACATACTAAATTATGTTTTTTTGAGAAAGTAAAAATGCAGAATGTTTCCTGTGATGGGTAGGTTTAGGGGCAGGGGCAGTGTAAGGGGATAGAAAATACGGTTTGTACGGTATAAAAACCATTACGCCTATGGAGAGTCCCTGTAAACCACATAGACCAACATGTGTGTGTGTGTGTGTAGTGCCAAGATGAAAGTCACTATTAAGCCTAATGCAAATGCTTTACACTGTGAACGAACCGAAGGATTTAGGCTACAGAAATCTCTCACATAGCCTAAAACCACAATCTTCATGATCTGCTCTGAGGTATTACTACTGACCTGGAATATTAAAGAGGCTATTTGTAGAATTCAGAAACCCGTTATTAGCGACACCAGTGGCCATGAAGTGAACTGCAGCCAGCACCTTACTGCACGTACACACGTATAGTACAAAAAGACTGTAGGCTACAACATGATGCAAGGCCTCGGTATACTTACCGCAAAGTTCTTTTTAGTTCTTCAGTAAGAAGTAAAAAATAAGTAGGATTTGCAGCGATACTGTTATGGCAAGCCGTTTTGACTTTTATTCATCCCCATTTGAATTCTTGATATCAACAATTACATTTTCACTATAGGCTAGTAAAAATGCTAATTCTTTATTAGTAGCTAATTGTATTCTAACTAGTGAATTATCACCAGACTGGCATTCAAATTCAATAGTTGATATCAGGAATTGAATTGCTACTAGTAAACATTTTCATATTTAACATCAACAATTTATTTGCGACTAGTGACAATGTTTATATATATATATATATATATATATATATATATATATATATATATATATATATATATATGGGAAATAACTTCATTTTAATAATCTGTAACAAAGAGCATATTAATTGATTACTGACAAATCCTCATATTTTTGAAAGAAACCAGATAATCGTCTCTAAAGTATGCCATTTTGGAAGATCAACACAAAACCTGTATATAACCAACGACCTGCCTTAATTGTTGGATGTAGCATGGTTTACAGAATGCATTAATATCAGTTTTTAAATATTTGGAACCATTTCCATTGTTTCAGTCGGTCACCTTGGAGCATGAGTTTATAAAATGACGATTGTTATAAATGTATATGACTGCAGCATCAACTGCCATTTATTGGTTTGATGTGAGGAGTTAACCAGCATTCACCTTTCCACATATCAGTGCTTCTAACTCTTCTATATTTGATGAAAATCTAACTTTTTCCTCAAACGTTCATCAGCACACTCTAAAAAAAAAAAGCGCTATATAATACTAAAAGTGGTTCTTTGGCTTGTAATCATAGGGGAACCACTTTAAGTGCTGTATAGCACCAAATCTTGGTGATTCAGTGGTTCTTCATCAGTTAATTGGGATGACTGGGGTGCTATATAGCACTGTTACCATATGAACCTGTTAACCCCCTGTATGGTTCTTCGGTGGTTCTTTGGGGTGATAAAGGTGAGCAGATACAAATATATCATGTTCATTTTTTACCATTTAAACAGCAAAGAGATGCATTATTTTTAAATACTCAAATCCTTCATTTTTGAAATATCACTTTAGCTAAACATTGCCATTTGTCTTTGAAAGCAGTATGCCTGAAATAAAGTTTGAATTTGTTTTATCATTTTTGCTTCTTTTAAGTATTGTTGAATACTCTTCACAGATCACTCTAATGCATTTTTTTTATTTACTAGAGTAATGCTGGGTAATTACGACGATGAAGCACTCTCATTGAGTTTCAAGAATTAATTTTGAATGAAAAATCATACACCAATGGAATGACCCTCAGGGTTTTGTTTATTGATTACTCATCTTACATCCAAATGAAATATTTAAATAAAGAAAATGAAACAATCCCGCCAACAAAGGAAACTATTACAAAGTATTACAAAGAACTATTAGTGAAAAAGATTTAATGGCATCTGATCAACAGGAAAAAAATATTAGCACAAAATTGTGTCAAGGACTAAGAAAAAGCCTTGGTCAGAAGAGTTAACAATGGGTATATGTACATATATACAACCTGAAACACAAACACAAGAAATTACAAGAATATACATGCACGGCAGACAGTTTGGTTTTGCTTAAGATGCAGGTTTTGCATCCACAGCTCATTTAAATGAGTTATTTTTGGTAACCGCAAAAAAAGAGGATATTGCGTTGTTTTATCTCTCTGCAATATATTTGTGAAATCAAAGATTGACCTCAGAATATTTTTTCCCACTACATTTCCTATCAGTACATTTAATACATGGCATCGGTAGATTATAATAAACACTTAACTCTCTAAAGTTGTGCACTGTGCTTTAACAGGTCTGGAATGGACAGTTTTTTTATCAAACGATCACTTGTGCTTGAGTTACAAGTGTACCAAAATGAAAATACTTATTACAATCAGGCCAATCACATCATACAAGTATCACTGGTTTTGTCATCGGAGTCCCACGATTTGGCAAAAATCATTTTTGCTTCTGAAACACTGACTTTTAGTGTTTACCACAACACATATTGCAAAACAAGGCCTGTTTCTTGATAGTTCAGGTTGTGCACTACCAAACATTCAACAAAAACATATGCAGTATCTGAGCTGGCAGAAACAAACAGGGTTTATGGTTGTCAGGGAAGCAAAACTATGAAAATGGGTGTGCATTTCAGCACATTTTTTTTCATGTAGCCCTTTCTGTTCATTCTTTCCGTGACAACTACGGTTCTCTTGGTGCACAACTCCTGTCATCTTCAACACAAACACTGTCAACTGATTTACATGTTTAGAAAAGCCTTTATAAATCTTTCAGAAGTATTTTGGCAGTCAGCACAAATGGGGCCTGGATATCCTCTCCAGTTCTAAAGTGGTCGAGCATTGCGCACGCACGGGTGTAATGTCTCAGCTCGACCACCAGGAGGCAGCGCTCGCGCGCGCAGCTTCCTCAGAAGTTGAGTTTGGTGATGGGCCTCTCTCTGCTACTCTCCGCGCTCTGTTTGACAGGACGTTTACGGTTGTGCTTCATCTTCGACAGATCTTTGTCGAACACCTCCCCAGATCGGAGTGCAGACACCAGGTCATCGAATTCTCCATCCTCTTCACAATTCTCTTTGGCCTTCCGGGCTTTTCTTTCCTTCTCACGCTGTTCCTTGAGCTGTGGACAGAAATATTTTCCTTAATGTCTGTAATTGTGGGGGTATTTAGTTTGCTCAATGAAATAGAACAGTACTACCAACTGCATACTACACAGGGATTACTATAGAATACAGCATACTATTTTTTTGTCAATTAGATATATTCTTCATAATCCCCCTCCGAGTTTTTAATTGTGACTTTTTATAATGAGATTACAATCTCGCAATTCTTTAGAATTGTGAGGTCTTTGCACACTGGGTCCGAAATTTTTGGGTTTTCTTGTCACCAGGCGGTTCTGAATTGTCCAAACTCCTCTCAAAATGCGGATGCGAAATGCAGAATTCGAACCTAATCCAGAGGGGGTTTTTTTTATGATGGAAGAAAGTTGCAGAGGCATTTTTTTAACGCACGAAAATATAAAAATAAGTGTCTAAGGAACTTTATAAAGTAAGAATTACGTTGAGGGGAGGGGGGTTAATCAGTCATCGGTTAATCAGAAGTAGTTCCCCTAAAATCAAGTTATCTGGAACATCTTGAAAAAATAAATGAATACTTTTGCACTGAAATGACAGTAAAGACATTTATTTCCTTCAAACAACTGTTAACTGCCCTGATAATAAGGAACATCTGACACTGAAGATTGGAGTAATGATGCTGAAAATTCAGCTTTGCCATCACAGGAATAAATTACATTTGAAAGTATGTTATAATTAGTTTTTAATTATAACAGTATTTCACAACATTACTGTTTTTACTGTACTTTAAAACCTTTTTTGGCCCCATTTTGGACAATGTTTGGTAATGGTAGTATGGCATTCTGAACATACGCATAATTGTTTTTACTTAGATTGGGGAAACTGTTTGTATATATTTGTATATAAAATGACAAGTGTTAGTACAACACTTTAGAGAGGGGCTTGCAAAGGGGATGTGTGTACATGTGTTTGAGATGGACATACTGCGTTCTTGCTGACACATTACCTGCGCCTCCATACGGGCTCTGCGCTCCTCTTCCTCCTTGCGTCGTTTCATGTTCTCATTGTCCTGTTTAGCTTCACTGAAGGCCTGTAGAAACTGATCGAAGATGCCAAAGAACTCATCGGGCTGCATGCGTGTGACGTCCTCCCCAAAGTGCTTCACGGCCTTCTCAAACTGTGTAAAATGAAAGACAAGGACATTTAGGAGGGTGATTCGTTATGTTGTATAATCATTATTTTATGAGGAATACTTTGGCACTTGAACTTGATGAGTAATCCAAAAACTGATGTAATAAAACGATTGGGTTCAGGCCACTAGAATGAACCAGCTTTGAATCTCCTTGCTTTCCATATACACTACTGTTTAAAAGTTTGGTGTTGGTAAGAGTTTTTAAGTCTTCATGTTGCATTGTCTGGCTATCACCAGACCAAGCTCAATCTTGGGGAGTCTGCTCTGTATTTTCTACTGCACAAGAGGCGTGATCAACGGGCAACGATCCATCGCTTCACTATCCGTCATAGTGTTAAACCCGCCAATAGCACGCCAGGTGGATGAGCCAGTCTGTGATTGGTTGCCGCAAATGTGTAACAGAAGCAGGATAAATTAATGCACAGTTTTCCAGCCTGAGCTCCCGGGCAAAATCAAATCGACTGATCGGGCTGGGTTAACCCAGTCTACATGTTGCATTTACTTGATCACAAATAGTAAAAACTGTAATATTATCAATGCTGTATGCAATGTGATTCATTGGCTAAAAAAGAAAACAAAACACATAATAAAAAAAAATAATTTGAGTGATAACATTGTTTTATCTAGTGGCAGCAAATCTAATCTGCCGCGAGTGTCGTCTAGGAACTCTCAATACACTTCTGAGCTGTAAACGCCAAACTCTGGTCGGGCCAATCACATCGTGTATAGAGTTGGTGGGCGGGGCTTAACATATTGACGGCCGAGCTGCGCTTGCGTTCTTCTAGTAAACACAGAAACTGGCGAATGGCGGTCTTTCGAATCAGCTTTGACCGCGACTCTGGAAGACGTGGAGTTTTTCTGAGTCTCTGAGAAAAGAATGGCACTGAAGTCATTCTTAAGAAGGGAACATGTATTCACAGTTTTGCCGACCGGATACGGCGAAAGTTTAATCAGTCAACTAGCTCTGCTTCACCTTCGTTGCTCTGGTTGGTTGTAGAGCTATCCTATCGCGTGCAGAGGGAGTTTGAAAGACAACCGTTTATCCCGCCCCTCGGATTGAGCCCTGTCAATGGTGAGTTTCCAGACCAAACATCTTGATGTGGGTCTGGCTTGTCAGGCTATGTTTTATCCACAAGGGTTCTATATTGCGATATATCGTTACTGTGAATTTGTTTGACCACGATAACCGAAAAATCTGATATTGTGACTAGTGTATGAATATAATAAAATGTTAGACCAGATCCAAATATAGGAGACATAACAAGCAGATCTTAAACTTCTCACTAAGACCAAACGTGTCCAATTGCCAACCCTTTAGAAAACCAGCTAGAAACAGCTGCAGTAGCATAAAATCCATGTGCAGCTTAATGAGCAGGATCAGACTGGAAGAACCTGCCTTTGAAACTGATCTTCAGCCTATTGCAGTTAAAGATTAAGGTCCATGTTTCCAGCGGTTCCAATGTCCACACAGACGGTCAGAAGCCCAATAAACTCCAATGAAAACAGTGATTTAACTTCTACAGGTCTGAGTTATGTGTGTTAGCGTGGTGCAGGGAGAAAATCTGTCATTTCAGACTTTTAACAGCAACTTCAAAGCTGCAGCGGAGCAACTTTATGTGAGCATTCACATTTATGCAGCCAGATAGAGTGACAGGCCTCGCTATGTTCAAACCTCTAATAAACCTTTAACATCTATTATCTCCTTAGGTTCGGTGTACTGTTGTGTGCTTTTCTTACCAATTCCTTGGCATCCTGAAGAGAGTCTTCAACTTCAGAGAAACTGAAACCAGCAACAGTGATGAACTGACTCACAACAGACACAAACTTGTCGCCGTGGGCCTGAGGCTGACCCCTCTGGTACTCCAGCTCCTGTTGAGAAAGAGAGACAGGCTGCTATCAAGAAGGAGGGATGGACACAAGTGAGGATATGACTTAATAGAAAAATGCCAATTCATCCTAAATATCCTATAATGACTCAAAACACCTTAGCAATCTAGCAGTCTATCTATTTTTTTAATTTCAAGTGTAGTAACAATAAATAATGTTTTAGCCAATTATATTGCAAGTCTGTTGTATAAATATATGCATTTGCTACACTGGATGACTTCATAAGCTTTAGAGCTTTTTGTAATTGTAACGAGACGAGAGAACGTCACTCACCGTCTCCACGCTTTTTAAGCCAGCGCGCATATTGTTAATGTCTTTCTCCAGTTCAGTCATGCTGGGAAAAAAGGAAGAAAAATAAGTCGGAGAGGGAGATAATGAGAGATAACGTTTCACTGGACAATTTGCAGACCCTTTAATCTCATTTCGAATGGCTGAGAAATGAATCACATCAAACAGTATCTTCACACAGTGACTACGGTTTTGCCAAATAGGACATGTTCCTGGATCAACAACTTTTGTTGGTCCTGGAACAACATTCCGGTCTAACAAAGATCCCGATCCCGAACTATAAACTACCCTAAAAAGAGTGAAATCATAGGCTGATGCTGTTCAAGTCTCCAAATCAGCCAAACATCTGTTTGTTTGTTAAAACAATATTTGGGGTTCAATACACACTACTATTCGGAACTAACAAGCTCCTAGTTTTTCATATATAGTACCGTATTTTCCGGACTATAAGTCGCATCAGTCAAAAAATGCATCATGAAGAGGAAAAAAAACATATAAGTCGCACTGGACTATAAGTCGCATTAGGGCAGAAGCAGAGCGGGAGCCACTCCCGCTCACTGTGCATAACTGAGCAGAAGAAAGAAAGTTTGAAGTGAGATAAACTTATGAGGAACTGGCGAAAAGCAGAGGTTACTTTAACTGTAATGAAGAAAACAAAGAAAGCTAATCGCGGACTGTAAGCAAGATGGCCAGAGCTGAAGGGACGAGTCCACAGATGCTTGAACTCTGCTGGGAGAGGCTCAGCCGCGCGAGACAAACTTTCTCGGCAGCATATTTACTACATGCAGTTTTTATTTTGCAGAATAAGATATTCTTTATTTGGGCATTTTGTTTGTGTTCAGTCTTTCTAAGTTGTTGTCTTTTACAGTTAATATTTCAGTTAAGAGTTTTTTTTTTTTTTTCTTCTGTTTTCAGTTATTTTTTTCTGGGCTAGGCTACAGGAGCAGCATAGAGTGCACTCTCGCGGCTATATGTTTATTGTTGTCAGTCAGTACGAATTAAATTTGACATATAAGTCGCACGACCAGCCAAACTATGAAAAAAAGGAAAATAAGTATTTGAACACCCTGCTATTTTGCAAGTTCTCGCACTTAGAAATCATGGAGGGGTCTGAAATTGTCATCGTAGGTGCATGTCAACTGTGAGACATAATCTAAAAAAGATAATCCAGAAATCACAATGTATGAATTTTTTTAAAACTATGTATTTGTATGATACAGCTGCAAATAAGTATTTGAACACCTGAGAAAATCAATGTTAATATTTGGTACAGTAGCCTTTGTTTGCATTAACAGAGGTCAAACATTTCCTTTAGTTTTTCACCAGGTTTGCACACACTGCAGGATTTTGGCCCACTCCTCCACACAGATCTTCTCAAGATCACTCAAGTTTCTGGCCTGTCGCTGAGAAACACGGAGTTTGAGCTCCCTCCAAAGATTCTCTATTGGGTTGAGGTCTGGAGACTGGCTAGGCCACGCCAGAACCTAGATATGCTTCTTACAGAGCCACTCCTTGGTTATCCAGGCTGTGTGCTTCGGATCATTGTAATGTTGGAATACTCAGCCTCGATCCATCTTCAGTGCTCTAACTGAGGGAAGGAGGTTGTTCCCCAAAATCTCGCAATACATGGCCCTGGTCCTGTCCTTATCCTCTCCTTAATACATGCCCTGTCCCATGTGCAGAAAAACACCCCCAAAACATGAGGCTACCACCCCCATGCTTCACAGTTGGGATGGTGTTCGAGATCGTACTCATCATTCTTCTTCCTCCATACACGTTTAGTGGAATTATGACCAAAAAGTTCTATTTTGGTCTCATCTGACCACATGACTTTCTCACATGACTCCTCTGGGTCATCCAAATGGTCATTGGCAAACTTAAGAAAGGCCTGAACATGTGCTGGTTTAAGCAGAGGAACCTTCCGTGCCATGCATGATTTCAAACCATGACGTCTTAGTTTATTACCAACAGTAACCTTGGAAACGGTGGTCCCAGCTCTTTTCAGTTCATTGCCCAGCTCCTCCCGTGTAGTTCTGGGCTGATATCTCACCTTTCTTAGGATCATTGAGACCCCACGAGGTGAGATCTTGCTGGAGCCCCAGTTCGAGGGAGATTGACAGTCATGTTTAGCTTTTTCCATTTTCTAATGATTGCTCCAACATCGGACCTTTTTCACCAAGCTGCTTGGCAAATTCCCCATAGCTCTTACCAGCCTTGTGGAGGTGTACAATTTTTTCTCTAGTATCTTTGGATACCTCTTTGGTCTTGGCCATGTTAGTAGTTGGATTCTTACTGATTGTATGGGGTGGACAGGTGTCTTTGTGCAGCTAACGACCTCAAACAGGTGCATCTAATTTAGGATGATAAATGGAGTGGAGGTGGACATTAAGGCATAAAGGCAGGCTAACAGGTCTTTGAGGGTCAGAATTCTAGCTGATAGACAGGTGTTCAAATACTTATTTGGAGTTTTATCATACAAATAAATAGTTAAAAAAAATCATATATTGTGATTTCTGGATTTTTTTTTAGATTATGTCTCACAGTGGACATGCACCTACGATGACAATTTCAGACCCCTCCATGATTTCTAAGTGGGAGAACTTGCAAAATAGCAGGGTGTTCAAATACTTCCTTTTTCCTCCGTAAAATTCAATATCAGTCTACTTCTAAAAATTATAACATTTTAAAATGTAATTTATTCCTGTGATGGCAAAGCTGAATTTTCATCATCATAACTCCAGTCTTTAGTGTCACATGATCCTTCAGAAATCAGTCTGATATGCTGATTTGCTTGCTCAAGAAACATTTCTTATTATTATCAATGTGGAAAACTTTTAGGATTCTGAATGGAAAGTTTAAAAGAACAGCATTTCTTTAAAATAGAAATCTTTTGTAACATTATAAATGTCTTGACTGTCCAGCTTGATAAATATAATGCATCCTGGCGGAAGAAATGTACAGACAAAAAAAAAAAAAAAACACTTCACACCATTCCTCATTTTCTTTAAAATAGATAAATAAATACATACAATCAATGTAATGGAGAGGAAATTATTTTGAGATGATTAAAAAGTACAGTAATTCTTCTGTTAAAACCTTTGTATTATTTGAGCTTTGAAGCAGCTTAAACCATCATTTTTAAAGTTTAGGATTTATGGCATTGCATTGTCAGCAAAACATGTGATATAACTTTACACATAAAAGGCCAGTAATCAAAATTTTCACATTAAAAGCATGAAATTATGGTTATTGATTATGACTCATTACTATTGAGGCATTGAGTATTTTAACGTTTACAGATTGAACTCTATTCACTTCCCTTTTAAGTGTCTCACTGAAAGCAAAAATGTAGCTTTGTTTAATAAAAATAAATGGAAAATCATTTTTTTGGTAATCAACATTATGTCGTTATGTCAAGTGCTGTCGATTATGCTTAACTAGTAATAAAAACAGAATACTCTTTTTATAATGTTGTTCCTGGACCAACAATGACATTGATCCAACTTAGCAACATCCTAAGCATCTTCCAACATTCCCATTACATTACATACACTCTTTTTAAGGAGAGAAACTCTTTCAAAGACTTAAGTGGGTGAAATAGTGAGATTTGATAGTTTTAGTGCTTACTGGACTTTTGCTGCTTCTGTAACGTTGTGCAGATCCTCATGAATCAGGCTGACTTTAGGGTACTTCTGTTCAAGAATGGTAATCAGATAGTGCAGAAGAGTGACGTTCCTATTGAGAAACACACACAGCTTGTTAACTGCATGGCCGGTTGGAGTTTAATATACATAACTTGCACAAATAGAAGCCCTGTCTTACTTGTCGATGCTGGACTTGGTGTCAGCGATCTTGTTGAGAGAGGACACTTTGAAGCCATAGGCATTGCCCCTCTGGCCTTTGTTCATGTAGTTCCCAAAGGCCAGCACCACCTCCAGAAGCTGTCTAAGATTCCTACTCTGAAGAACCTCCTTAGATGCATTACTGAGAGCTGTGGAAGAAAAATTAAATTTTTAATATTAAACCTTCCATAACCTACAAGGTGTTTGTATATGTTTATTTCTCACAAGTCTAGTAGGGAACATAACTGTAGATCACACATGATTTATAGAGGGATTTACCTTCCACTTTCGGCTTGATTTCTGCTATTCTTTCTGTAAACTTCTTTTTGAAGTAAAGCGACTGTAGTCTTTGCTGGTAGTGGTTGATTCTGTGGATTAAAAGGAAAATTGAAATGAAACAAAATAAATATTTGATAGCATCTCATTTACACTACCATTTTTTTATATTAGGCTTAAATTTCAGGCTTAAAGGCACAGTATGTAATTTTCGCAGCTACATGTTGCTTATTCAAAACAAAGGCGTAGTTTGGTGACGACGTAATTGAGCATGGAATCATGGAAGTTGTCGTCTTCACCTCCGCTGATAAAGGAATCCGACAGACTCGGGCAAAAATCTTAGTGGATGAGCTAATGATCAGAGGCCGAGGGAGGAAATGCTAATGAGAGAGACCTGCAGAGCTTTTATTATTCCGCTTATTAAAGAGTTAGTTCACCCAAAAATGAAATGCATGTCATTAATGACTCACCTTAATGTCGTTCCACACCCGTAAGACTTCTGTTCATCTTCAGAACACAGTATAAGATATTTAATATTTAGTCCAAAAGCATATGAAAGTGTATGCACTTTAAAAACATCATCAAAGTAGTCCATATGACAATCAGTTAGTTCATTAGAATCTCTTGAAGCATCGAAAATACTTCTCTTCCGTGTTTGTATTCAATCGTCAAATAAAAATTCAAACGGTCATGAATCAGCATATTGATTCATGATTCGGATCACCAATGTCACGTGATTTCAGCAGTTTGACACGCGATCCGAATCATGAATCAATAAACTGATTCATAACCGTTTGAATCTTTATTTGAGGATTGAACACAAACAAGGAAGAGGAGACAATGCTGAATAAAGTCATGTTTTTTTATATTTTTTGGCCAAAATGTATTTTTGATGCTTCAAGAGATTCTAACTAACCAACTGATGTCACATATGGACTACTTTGATGATGTTTTTATTCCCTTTCTGGACATGAACAGTATAGTGTGCCTAAACTTGCATACGCTCTCGGACTAAATATAAAATATCTTAAACTGTAGGGCTGTGTATTGCCAAGACTCTGGCGATACAATACTTATCACGATACATGGGTTACGAAACAATATATTGCGATATTGTAAGAGAGGCAATATATTGCGATATTTCGTTTTTGTTTTTAATAATTTAAAAGAATAAAAAACACAACCATAAGCCTAAAACACGAGACAAAGTATTTTATTTAATTAATACAGTATAATTTATATCACTAATCATATGCAATGTGCAATCTAAGTTAAGGGAAATGAAAAGTGACTGCAGGATTCTTTATGTGTACATGTTTTAAAGGTTCACAGTATAGCAGTGGCTATTTAACAACAGAAAGTGCAGTCCATTTCATGACTGAATGACTGTTTGTTTTATATTTAACACAGTAGCCCCGATCACACAGAACGCGTTTTTGCAGCGAGAAGCCTTTTTTGAATGGATTTCGGTTGGCAGAGAGCGGTATGCGCGCCTCGCGTTTTTGAAGGAGCGCTCAGAGCGCATGAAGTTGAAAAAAAGTCAACTCTGAGCAGAAAAGCGCGCAACATCATCGAGCTTATTTTCTGTTGTCCAAACACATGAATGAAGAGGCGGGCCTTCCGTTGTGTTGACCGTTACATTGATTTGACTGACAGTACGGGTGATTCGGGGGTTGCTTAGAAACATTAAAGCGCACTGCTCATTTTTGAATGAGAAAACGCCGACCAAAAAAGGGAGTGCAGTGTGCCTCGCGTTTTCGAACCCGAAAAACACGTTCTGTGTGATCGGGGCCTAAAGCTGTTTTCTATAAAGCAGTCTATTGTATAAAGTGCTATTTCAAGTACTGAACTGCAGAGCTGGTGCATCCATATCCACATCGCTATTATCTTTCGTTCTCCTGCCACCGCTGTCAGTTTTGGAGTGTGTTTATTTTGTTACTGAGAGGAAAACGTGCAGTACATTCTATCGAAACGCTTCTCAGCAGCGCGGGTGACGTCAGGATGTTAAGCGAGCTCTCTGTTTCAATGTGTTTCCCGAGTATTAGATTATAACTTGGCCTATTTTGCAAACAAAATGATTCTTGTCGATTTCCTTAGTGGCTTCTTTTTAGCTGAAGCCAAAATGAGTCCACACTTCAGCTCTGTATACTGCAGGAGCGGAATAATGCTATCGTCTTGAGAGCTGGGTTTGCTAATGTAAACACTAGTGATGCACGCACTTTTACCTTGTGCTTCTCCGGCTCCGCGTCAGTTATACGTTCTGAGATAACACTGCCATCTAGCGGTTGGGTGTTATACAGTCTGTGGTTTAAACCGAACACAAAGCCACGAATCTTGGATGTAAATAAATAAATATATAAATATCGATACAGCGTTTTTGAGAATCGATACAGTATCGCCAAACATAGCATCGCGATATTCACGTGTATCGATAGGGGTTTTCTTACACCCCTATTAAACTGTGTTCTGAAGATGAACAGAGGTCTTACGGGTGTGGAAAGACATTAGGGTGAGTCATGTCATGACAAATTTCATTTTGGGGTGAACTAACCTTTTAAGGCCGCTTTCACTCATTTTGTTGAGTATGTGGGTAATACACACATGCAAATGTTTGACATGAATAAATAACAATCATTCTAAATACATTTAAGTGTGTTGAAAGTTATGTCATAAAATTACTCTGTGCGTTCGCTCTGTGGCTGGTATGAGACACTTATCGATATTGGAATATCATATTAATAAAAACTGGATGACGTTGTTGCTTAAATGACATGCAGTTAATTTTAAAATATCCAAACAGTTGCTCATCTGTTTATTACATATTGTGCCTTTAAATTATTTTTTGTGACAATTATAAGTTGTCTACTTTTGAATCCAGACACAATTGATCAAAAATAATTTTTGATTCATTGATTTAACATTAACAATTGCATTCTTTCCCATTTTTGATTACTTATTTTAAAATGTGGAAAATAGCAAAAATAAAGAACACCAACAAAAACCTCTTGATCTAAAGGCTTCTGCTTATGTTGAAATTAGTCTTGAATGAGTTTTGATTTGTTTAACATTTGTGTGTAACATTTGTTTAACCGTTTTGATGACTTTTATTCCAAGTCATGGAAAATGTTGAAAATGGTCCAAAATAAAGAATAAATGCACCAAACTTTTGACTGATAATGTATATGAAATATAATAAAAAATATATGCATACTAGAATAGAATAATAGATCTTAAAAAAATTTTACTGACTGTAAAAAAACATTTATTTACAAGGGGTGTACCCATAATGCATAGCCACAAAACGTCTGTAACATTAACAGCCAAATATTCTTCTGTGGTTTTTCATTGTTCTGTCGACGCACACATGTTCATGAGACACTGTTTCCCATATTAAAATAATAATAAAAAAAATAGTCCAATAACACCTGCAACTTGTTTATTTTTAATTAATTGATGGAGAGGCCCATTCATCATAGCTTTTATATTTATGTCTTTGTTTGCTGACATTCCACAGAGATTAATGACATTAAGAGCTGCACAATGAAGAGGTCAGAAAAATGACGAAATGTTTCCAGGCCCGTCTCAGACCATTTCAGCCTGCCAAATTGAGGGAAACTGCATTTGGTAACAGGAGTCAAAGATTATTATAGCAAGAGACTAGACAGACCAAGATAAGAATGTCCTCCTGAGTCAAAGAGTTTATTTTCCACATACTGACCGCTTCATCACCTGCAACTGTTGTGCGGCAGCACCATTTAGGAGATAATGTGTTTTGACAGCTCTGTCCAGTCTGATGAACATTATTTTTTATATCTCAAACTAAGCGACCTAAATTGACCGTTACCTGCTCATCTCATAGAGGAAGCGATCTGCCTTCGCCATCCGCTCCAACTCATGTTTGTGTTCCTCCAGAAGGTCCACGTCACTTTTTTCTGGCACAAACTTCAACAGCTGCAGGGAAGGAGAGGAAGCATTATAATGACTAAATTGGGCCAACCAATCAGAGTTCGTTTTGAAAAGAAGTCTTAAAGGGATAGTTCACCCAAAAATGAAATACTCACCCTCAAGCCATCCTAGGTGTATATGACTTTCTTCTTTCAGACAAATGCAATCGGAGAAATATTAAATAATGTTCTGGATCTTCCAAGCGTCATAATTGCAGTGAATAGAGGATTTGATTTTGAAGCCCAGAAAAATACATCATAAAAGAGATCCAAATGGCTCCTTCTGAAGTGATTTGATGGATTTGTGTAAGAAAAATAACCATTTTTAAAACTTTATAAAGTAAAATAACTTGCTTCTGGCAGACGGCCTAAACAAGACAACTTGCGCCAAAAGAGTAAATCCTGACACAATGTAGAAGTAGCGAAAGTTTTGACGCCTTTTGCGGTTCAAACAAATAGGGCTGAGCAACAAACTCAAGCTCCTCTTCTCTTATATAGAAACTCCTCAACATTTCTCTTAAAAAAATCTTGTTTTAGACTAATTCATGGCCGGTGTTTTCTTTTGCTCTACCCTCTGCGCTTCTGTGCTCATCAATACATCATGCGTCAGAGCAAGATTACACTTTTTGCTATAAAACGATGCATACAGCCGTCTGTCAGAAGCTAGTTATTTCAGTTTATAAAGTTTTAAATATGGATATTTTTCTCACACAAACGCATCGCTTTCCGGAGCCGTGTGGTTAACTTTTATGATGGATGAAAGCACTTTTTGGGCTTCAAAATGAGATCCTCTATTCACTGCCATTATAAAGCTTGGAAGAACCAGGACATTATTCAATATATCTCCGATTGTGATCGTCTGAAAGAAGAAAGTCACATACACCTAGGATGGCTTGAGGATGAGCAAAGCCATCCAAGGTGTATATAAAAGTGACTAATTTTCACTTTTGGGTGAACTAACCCTCTAAAAATACAGTAGCAAAAAAGTGTTTATTCACCAAATAAAATGTAAAGATAAAGGGGCATATACACAAATTCACTTGAGTATATTATAGCTCTTTTAAGTGCTTTAATGCAATGTGGTGCAATCAAACACAAATCCATTAAGAGAACATGCCTTCCAGTCACACTACAATAGCTGTTTGATTACTGTTCAGATTAAAACAACAGCAATCAGAGGACTTATAAAACCTGATTGCCATTATATTGCTTTTCAAGTCCATTTGGAAAATGTTACAACCATTTACTTGCTGCTCTTATTTGGTGATTTGCTTTAAAGGTTAAACAGGGTGAGGTATACAAAGCTGCATTTTATTAACAAAATGGCTACATGGCTTGAACAGGTTTTAATTAAACTATAAATGTGTTTGATTTCAGTCACCGCTAGCAGGATATACACAACAGATTTGATTCAGGCATGTGGAAAGGCTTCAGTATGGTTTATATTTATAACAACTACAAGAAATTTCACCATCATTCAGAATGACAAAAATGCAAGGACGATATGGTATCTTGCCAAAAATGTTTCTGCAAACAATAATTACGTGCTGACTTGGACTCTTGGGCCTATGCAATTAAACTCACCGCCTGTGAAGATGCTGTATCAGCTAATCACAGTTCTGAAATGTTTGACGTCAATCCACTTGCAGTAAAACAGGTTTGTTTTGGACATGAGCAATCTGGACGTATGTGTTAAAGTGTGAGCTAACTGATGGAGTATGTGGTGATGCATCTCACCTGCTCTAACATATCCTTAGGCAGGTCTTCCTGCTCATCCATGGTCAGTATGGCTCTCTTGATTTCCTCGTTGGAGAGTTTTAACCTGCATGGAAAAGATTGTGAATTTGACTTGATTTTGAGTGAATTTTGCAGTCACAAGTGGACAACGCTAAATCCAGTTTAAAGGGTTCTGGGACATTTTGAGCTTGTCCATTTTTGATCACTTCCAGAGGTATTCAAAAAACAAATTTGACCGGATTGCTTTCGTAGTGTAAAGGCTCGTGGTTGAATGCATTTTTACAGCCACAAAAGACCGCCTACTGACCTAATGCATAAACATTACGGGAAGTGTGCTAGACAGACGGGATTTTAACCAGGCTTGTGCAAAATTCAGAATTTTAGAATTGGCCTTGAATTTGAATTGAAATGACTCCGCCCCATAGGAAGTTGAATTGGAATGACAGGAAGTAGCATTAAATTCATGATAATTCAAAGAAATTCCACAGTTACACAACAGAAAGAATGAATCTCACATACATTCAGTGTAAGGAAGGTTACTTTGGTAATGTAATTGATTACTGTTATAAGTTACCCATTATAAATGTGTTTTGGATTACTTTATCAATGCAAAGCAATTTCCTTTTAATATGATTAGTAACTAATTGAATTACACATTTTACCTCAGTAATGTAAGAATTACATTAATTTAGTAATTTAATAACACAATTTTACTACACGTATCTACACTGTTAAAATATTACACAGTATCTACTCTAAAAATGAAGTTAACAATATTACACATAATATTTAAGTAGTTTTTATGATGAATTGATTCACAATGATTAAATCTTATTAGTGGAATGTGCTTTTAATTCAAGCTGACTTTGGAAATAGATATATAAATTAGAGTAAATGGAAATGACCTGTTTATATTTGACTTTCAGTTGTTATTCATTTAATAGTCTGTTTGATGCTGGTACAAGTAGAAACAAGCGTGTTATTGCACTAGCATTAGCAAAGTTATTGCTCATTGAACAAAGCAACATTCTTCATAATAATATTAATAATAATACTTACAGTTATTCACATCACAACCTAAGCTCTACTCTTCTGCACAATGGTAACGGTCAAAACTTCAACATAACAGAAACTTTTTCAAATGTCAAACATAAATGAACATTATACATTAACAATGTTTCCCTTCACTCAAAAACACATTAAACAACACTTCATTTCAATATTAATCTCCATTTCCAGCCATATGCAAAGCATGCTGGGAACTAATGGTGTCTCTAAATAAAACTGCACAATTGAGCTAGTTCTCTTAAAATAAACAAGTAATCTTACTTTCCTTCATTTTATCAGCTTAAGTTCCTCAATTCAAGCCTCAAAATTGCTTACATTTCCTTAAAAAAAAATTGGAAAGTGTTTTGTTTTATTTCTATACAACACTGAACCATAATTTTCTTAAAAATAATATATAATAAATATCTATAAAATATACACACTATTTTTAATTATCACATTCATTTTTTATGAAAATTACAAGACCCATAATTCATTTTTAAAATGTCACTCCTCAACCCTGCATACATTTTGTTCTAAAATACAGATAATTATCAACTGAAATAAATTACCCCCTCAATATTGTTTAATTTGCTTTGTTCCAATGTTATTTTCATTTCAAAGTAATCAAATAACACAAAGTTGTTGTAAATGCAGTTATCATTAATTCCAGTGCAAAACTCACTGAGCAACACTGGTGCATCTAATTCTCAATCGCTCCTCAAATGTTTAATCATTGAGTCTGCACCATTCTGAAGATCTTTCCTGCAACACTTAAGATTCCCTCAACAGGTGCAGATGAAGCTGCTATGGCAAGATGGACATGTATATGAATTTATTTGAATTTTTCTTGAATTTAAATTCTGCTTCCTTTAATTCTATATACTGTGTTTGACTTCAGTTCAAGAACTGAATTGGAATTTGGGAGTCATTCTCAATTCAATTCGGAATTGTGCACACGCCTAATTTTAACTTTGTAGGCTGAAGACACAAGTTTGGTTTGAGGACGAAAAACGTACCAAGTACAATGTTCTCTCACCATTCCTGATATCTAACACACTTAACAATGTTCACCACAGTGTTTTTCTCCGGGTGCATTTATATATAAATTACCTTATTTTGTCCATTAGATCGAAATATCGGATTAAATCCCCCCAATCCCCAACCCCCCCAAAAAACATACATTTACCCGCCTATAGACCCTCCCCTCAAAGAATACAGGACAGAAGTGGTTGAAAATGGACAAAAGAGATGGATTAAAACACCAGGTTTAAACGGAGATACGTCTCACTCATCTACTTGTGATCCGATCGACCAGAACGCATCTTAATACCAGATTTAAACCTCAATTAAAGTTTCTTAATGCAGTTAATGTTTAAAATAGCTAAATTCCAGGTTTCATTCCCAGCTATACAATTCAAACACATGAAGTGAGCTTATGGGATATATGTTTATCACCACTGCTATGGCAACTTGTGATACAACAGGAAAAGAATCCTGGCTAGGATCATCCAAAATGGCTTGAGTAAACAAAGAATTATTCTTTAGTGAGTCATGCAGGAATGTTTATTACTGTGAACGAATCTTAAATGGTCAAAGATGGTGTCAGTGGGTTCCTAAGCTAGACTCACTTGGAGAGAAGGATGTTGCAGTTTTGCGCTCGCCGGCCATCAATGACAGATAATTCTCTGACCTTTTTAGAAGTGACAGGGTCATCCTCCGACTCTTTCTGCAGAAAGACAAATGGAGTTAAGGTCTGCATCAATATCACATTAAGCAAAAGACTTGAGAGAGAGCAGGCTAGAGATTTTGGTGCAAATCAGCAATTGATTGTCCTCTAAGTTGGTGTACTCATCATGTATGGGATGATATTTAGCAGGTCAAATGCAGGTTTGGACTCAAGCAAATACACACGAATGTGAAACCGACAAGACACCTGCTGTCTTAAACTGAATTTAAAAAAAATTAAAACAGGACAACAGGCTCATGACACATCCATGACCGAACACACCAGACATCCACAACAGAGGCTGAAAACAGTCATCTCCGCCTCTTTAGTGCCAGCTGGGGAGCAGACAGCAAGAAATTGCGTGTTTAGACGATAGTGCGGCGGGTTTTATTTGGAGGAGGGAGAGAGTGGAAGGGAATCTGTCCAAGAACAGGGGGGATATTTGTTTTTTAGTTGGTGGAAATCTGTCTCCTTCACTGTTGCATAAACTCCAGATGCATGCCTCATAACCAACTGCATGCCTCATAACCAACTTGGCTAATTACGAACAGAGACATCTTGAAATGCTCGCTAATAAACTGAAATAGGTCATTTGGTTCATTGCGTTTTTTAAGCTGTTCCACAAAACTCAGCAATTTGGTGATTATCTGCATAAAGAATGCTGATAAAATTGCACAAGTACTATAGTGGATCAGACAGCACTTTGATATACATTAATGTATTTATTGATTACTATATTTATATATGGTATTTGAGTGAATCCCATCAAAAACTTTTGAGAAACATTTTAGAACAGAACATGAAATGTATTTTAGGACAATATGTTTTGATGACATGTTTACATTTTTACACACACGAGCATTATTTTAATGACAGTTAAGCATGGGAAAACCCATCTAATTTTCTAAATCATATTCTCATTATTTGATATATTATTTTAACTTTAAGGTATAGACCTTAGTCGAGGTGGCCATATTTAAATTTTGACAGGAATGAAACCGATGCTGTGAGAGTTTTGTAAATTGTGTTTAATGGACTGTACTGTTGTTTAACATTTTCAGCTGATGAAATATCTTTCTGAAAATATTTTAAGTAAACAAAAACTCAATTAAACGGTTTTTAAAGTTGTGAGGTGTGAAAATTACTTGATCTAGAACTTTGCCATTACTGAAAACCTGACTAAAATCTATTTATACATCATTGTATTATTTTTGTACTATTGTATGCTCATTTTAAATAAAAAAAAGAATTGTATTTTTTATTGTAATACAGAAATGAATAATGTATAAGAATAGCAAACTGCAAAATGTGCTTAATTACTCAGACAATGTCAAATTGCAACAAAACACTATATATAAACACCAAAAAATAATTACTTTTCTGTTGATTTTGGGGGTGAAATGTAACATTTATTTGTACGAATCAAACATGCATATGGTACTCCAAAGTACTTTAGAGAGCATCATCTACCTATAACATGTCCTTAACAAACACCAAACTAAAAAGTCAGGACCAGAGACCACTTACCTGTCTAAAGTTATTGAACAGAAAGTCCTTTGTGGCAAGCAGGGAGCAGGAAAGTGTTAGTTAGATCAGGAAATATAAGTACAGGTGTAAACAATAGGAAAATAGAAAATACAGGGGGAGGGACAGAAATTAAAGGAGTGGAGTTTTAGTCATTTTAATTTGATAGTGCAGCATCATCCATAGAATGCATTTGGAACAATGTGCACAATATTTACAATACAGGAACAGACAAAATTTTCAACAACAACAAAAAAATCGTATACCTGCTGTCTTTGGTAAGCGGAGAATGTTTTTTCAATATCCTCCAAGTCCAATTGTTTGAAAACTCTGATTTCATCCAGTTCCAGCCACAATGTACCTTCCAGTTTATTCTGTGAGACAGAGATAAATAGCAAGTAAACTATGAATACACCTTAAAGGACCTGTGTTTACCTGTAAAAACATGTGTTTACATTACAACGTAAAAAGAGGAATATTTAAAAAGACTAACAGTTATAGAATTGCAAATGTTTATTAACTAACTTCATTGAGTTTGGTCCAGTTGAAAGACTTGAGTGGGTTGGATGGCTGAGGAATGTTCTTTTTAGTCAGTGTAGAGCCTAGAAGACCTCCGATCGGAGGAGGAGCACCAAAGCCAGGCAGGCCTGGTGGAGGTGGCGGTCCACCAGGAGGAGGGGGAGGGGGTGGTGGTGCTCCACCTGGAGGTGGTGGAGGAGGAGGAATGCCAGCTAGACCTGGTGGTGGAGGTGGGATGCTACCAGGGGCCAATGGGACGAGAGGGGGGCCACCTGGGATATTTGTCCTCTAAAAAACAACACACAATAGAAATATAAAGCAAAAAGTTTGTAATGCTTTGGGTCTATTATAATTATGAACCAAAACATTTTGGTCTGCTAAACCCCAGTGAGCTGTTGACACTGCATTTTAGGCAGAAAGCCCCAGGCTGTTTCAGTTATGCTGGCTTATACACAAACAAACAAGTACCACTGGACTTACTGTTATTATTTTGGACATGACATTATTATAGTTATCTTTAGTCTCCAGTGCCAACGTTTTCCAGAACAGAAAACTATATATATATATATATATATATATATATATATATATATATATATATATATATATATATATATATATATATATATATATATATATATATATATATATATATATATATCCAAGAGAATGTGTTAGTATATGTGTGTGTGTGTGTGTGTGTGTGTGTGTGTGTGTATATATATATATATATATATATATATATATATATACACACACACACACACACATATACACACACATTCTCTTGGATTCACTGAATTTACCTAGAATGCTGTTCCCTTACAAAAATTACTTTAGTTGTAGAATGTTGTTGAATAATTACTACTTCTTTTTTTACGTAAACCATCCTATGGTGGTTTGCTGGTCTTAAGTTTGTTTACGATGGTCTAGCTGGATTATATGGTCTCCTTTGACAACAGATCAGCAGTCTAACTAGCAGCCAAAGAGCAAACCTTTTTTTTTTTTTTGAGGAACTAAAGCTTGTTCCAATTCATTCACATATGAGGTTTCGTTTCAGTGAGTTTGTTGCCTTAAAATGTAGCTGCCAACAGAGAGAGCACTAGGTTTTGGAATAGGTACTTTGTGCTTATGTGTGTATGTAACATACATTACTCATCTCATGTAGCCGGGCAGAAAGGTCAGTCACTTGCTGCTTAACAAGCTTATGCTCACTGCTTTCTTTCTCCAGCTTTTCTTTCATCTTATTGAGTGTTTGCATCATTTCTTCTTTCTCTTGGGCTTTTGCATCACACTCTCTTTCTTTCTTTTCCAGCTTCTGCTGAAGTTCATTATGCTCTACGATTCAAGCCAGAGAAAAAAAAAAAACTGAAATCAAAATGCACAAACGCTTCAGTATTTGACAACATCAGCAATGTCATCGCTGATTCCCATGCTGACGAAGGTACATATAAACACATTCAAGGCATCCTGAGGGTAAACACTCAGATCAATATTCGCCTCATAGAGAGGTCATGTACCTTTTCTCATTTTTTCCGCTTGTTCTTTCCATTGCTTCACCTCGTTCTCGTTGACCAACCTGTAAAATTGAACAAGAGAACAGTTTTGGTCACTTGTGAATGGCTAAAGGGATAGTTTGCACAAATCCTCTCTTTATTTACTTGCCCTCAATCATTATAAAACTGTATGATTTTTTTTTCTACAGCAGAACATAAAAGGAATTGAGAATGTTTTGTTCCACACAAGAAAGAAAGTTAAGAGCTTTGGAATGACGTGAGGGAGAGTGAAAGATCCCAATTTTCATTTTTGGGTGAACTATCATTTTAAATATCACCATGTGACCCTAAACCACAAAACTTGGCATTCATAATTCTTAAAAAAGCAGAAAGATGGCTTCATATTAGTCGGGTAGGACCAGCAGGAAACCAAGGAACCTCGGTGCGAAATGTTAAGCAATCAGAGATGCTCCTGTCAAACTTCAGCTCTGTAACATTTGATCAAACCACCAAATGTTTTCCATATGTATTCTGCATATTTGTCTTTATTTGACTGAAACTGTCCCAGACCGTCTCTCAGCCTTCGACTTGTTTGAACTAGAGTGAAGTTGTGTCTCGCTTCTAATTAATCCCATGCAGAAAGATGACACAAAGAAGTGTTTATTTTAACTTTTGTACCACCAAAAGGAAGCAACTTTTCAGTCTGGTACACATTGTTATAAGATTGTCATGTTCAGTTATATCCTGTAAATCTATATCCCGGCGCTTACCTAAAATGTGATGAGATACAGGTGGATGGGTGGCTTGCTCCAAATTGACTTTGAGACAGGATTATGTATTTGGGATTTCAAAATTTTCCAAATGGCAGGCAGTTTTGGAGGGTATTAAAAGCTTAGGATATTAATAAATGAGAGGAACTGAGGACAACAAGGTAACACTATTTCTTTGGATAAACAAATTCTTGGACAGTCCTTCACTTACATGCGCACCACATTCTTCACGTCGAAGTTCTCAAGGGGAGCCACATCTGGGTCATGACCCTTGTCGTTCTGTAGGACAATCTGCTGGACAATTCGATCGAGAAGGAGCCAGTACTGCACAGTGTTCCCGGTTCTTTTGTCTGTGAGCAAAAAGATGATGTCAACACTTCCAGATAGCACATAGCAAAGTGTTCAGTGGCCAATACAATACAAAATATATACACTACTGTTCAAAACTTTGAGGTCTGCAAGACTTTTTAAGGTTTTGAAAGTACCTCATACTAATCAAGGCTGGATTTATGTGATCAAAAATACAGTGAAAACAGCAATATTGTGAATTATTATTATTATTATAATAAAATAACTGTTTTCTATTTTAATACATTTCAAAATTGTATTAATTCATGTAATGGCAAAGCTAAATTTTCAGCGTTATTACTGTCATTCTAATATGCTGATTTGCTGGTCAATATTATCAATGGTAAAATATGTTGCTTAATATTTTTTGTGGAAACTGTGGTACATTACTGATCTGGTCAAAGAGTTCAAAAGAACAGCATTTATTTAAAATATAAATATTTTGTATAAATGTTTTTACTGTCAATTATGAGCAATTTAATGCATCCTGGCTAAATTAGGTAATGTACATGATGAAATCTAACACTGACTAAAATTCACAAAAAACATACTTTTTCAACTAAAACAAAATTTTTACAATGGTACATGAGCAAAATATTGTTCATGTCCATTAAACATGGTATTATCATAGTGGCATTTCAAAAAATGATATACCATGGTATTCTTTTGTCAGTGACACAGTTTATGATGAGCTAATATTATGATATACTGTTATGGATTTGGAGGGGGGTCAAGGGAAGTGACATCACTCACAAGGCATATGAAGACAGTGCTGTAAGACAGACATAAAGTGCGGGAAGGCGTCTGTGTGGTTTATCCTCTTCCGAATGAGATCAAACACCTGAGTGGCACTTTTAGTGTCTATATGAACCTGAAACGAACAAAGAGACAATCTTGAAATTACTATTGAAACAAGTGTTTATATTCAGAGACAAATTAAGACTGCAAGTGTACATTTTCAAACCGCTTAGCGAGGGCTAATTCATCTTCATTCCGTAGCATCTCAAAGAAGTCCAAATGCCTGAAGAGTAATAAAAGACGACTGCATGTTAAGTTCAACAAAACGTGGCCAAGTACTTGAGGACAGCACTTCTCAAAATACAGCACTTACCGATCTAACGTGGAGTTTTCATGGGACCGTAATTTATCAATCACTGGTTGGATGCCCAGCATTAGAAATTCATACCGCAAATGAATTCGGAATTCCAAACTGGTCTGTAAATGAAACGTTGGAAGTCAGGGAGAAACTCTTGGATGATTTGAATCTAATGAGATGCAGATGTGGAGAAAGTAGCGCTTACCTCCCCTGCTCCTTGACTGAGGACTGCGTTGATGAAGGACATGATTGCCGTCTTGAGGTTCACCTCATCTCTGTAGCGGCCTGTACTCTTGTCCAAGTCATTTAGAAGGGTCTATGTGTAAACCGAGAAGAATGGGAGAAAGAATGAGAACAACAAAGGAAAAAGACCTCTTAATATTTCATTCATTAGTCTCGATGGACTTATTCATGAAACACAAGCAGAACGAATTTCTCTCTGTAAATTGTTGCATTCGATTTAAAAGGATAATTCATGTATAACTGTTTTTTATGAATGATTTGTGTTTGAATAACGAGGCCCAATGTGGCTATAAGAGAAAAGTCTTGAATTTTCCTGCCCACCTGAAATCGTGTCCGTTCACATGCGAACTTCTGATAGTGCAACATGGCTTCCAGGATTTTCTTGTGTCCTCCGGGCACCAAGCAAACAGCACCCATGATCTCCAGAACGGCCACTTTGGTCTTAATGTTCTCAGTGGCCAAGCTCTGAGCGATGATGTTGATGCTTTCTGAATGTGCGAGCACATGGGCACGTCCCTGAGAGTTGTTCATCAGGGCTTTAATGCAGCCTATCAGTGAGGTATGGATCTGAGATTCGGTGGTCTCGTAGTCCATCGTTTTCAGGAAGTTCAAGATGCACGTCAGTCCATCGAGGTCTATGAAGCGCGTCACAAACCTTGAGGAGCATGACAGAGGTCAGGCCAAGTGCATGAAAATACATTTCAACTCATAGGTAGGAGAACACATGGAAAATTTAAAACTTAATGTCCTGAATTTTAAGGGCATTTTCTGTTGTAGCTTAGAGATGGTTGCTGGCTCTGTAAATGGTTTCTGGGGGACAGCAATACAAATTCCTAATCATTTTTGCAGCTGTCTCAATGCACGTGCTGTTTTATAAAACTGGGAATTACCAAAAAACAATACAATTAAATATGCGTAAAAGCAGGCCAAAATTAACATATTTTGCACAAGCTACATTTAAATTTTCAATTTTAGTGTGCATATATTGGGATAACAAATATGTCACCTCTGTTTTTTAAGCATTTTCATACAAACATGCAAATAAAAAGAGTACATGAAAATAGTATACAATACTATAGTATACATGAACATTTCCTGATGTATGCATGAAAGTAGATCTATTAAAAAAAAACGCTGATGATCAGGGATGTTTATGTCCTGTAGATCAAAAGGGGGAGGAAAATCGTGTCAGACTGCAACTTAAACTATGTCTGAAGAAAATCTCTCTTGTTGAATATAGGGCAAGTTAACACAGTAACTCATAAACAGTTAAAATAGCTATGTTGAAGCATATTTGACCCTATGAATCATCCATAGTTCTAATCTAGGGTGCACTGGTCTGCGGTTTTTCCCTACACCAAACATTATTTGTAGCGCCTCCCATCCAATAATTGAAAAGAGCTTTGTGTTTTGTTACTTCTGATAAACAATAAATTGTGTTTTGACGCTCTTAATGTGATGTGACAGATTGCTGTAACATCTCAGTTCAAGCAGCAGAGTGAAGAACAAATCTTTCCTTTATAGCATAAAAACATTCATGAACATCAAAAGGTATGTTCAAAGATAAAGTACTTTCCGAAACAAATCATGTCTTATATAATCGTTCAATATTTCAACCACAGAAAGAAAAAAACACTAGACAGGAGCTTATTAACTGTTAATTATATGTTTGAATAAATTTGTCATGAAGACAAGTGTTTATGATAACTACCTTATGTGCAACTGAGTTGTATACACTCACCTAAAGGATTATTAGGAACACCATACTAATACTGTGTTTGACCCCCTTTCACCTTCAGAACTGCCTTAATTCTACGTGGCATTGATTCAACAAGGTGCTGAAAGCATTCTTTAGAAATGTTGGCCTATATTGATAGGATAGCATCTTGCAGTTGATGGAGATTTGTGGGATGCACATCCAGGGCACGAAGCTCCCGTTCCCCCACATCCTAAAGATGCTCTATTGGGTTGAGATCTGGTGGCTGTGGGGGCCATTCTAGTACAGTGAACTCATTGTCATGTTCAAGAAACCAGTTTGAAATGATTCAAGCTTTGTGACATGGTGCATTATCCTGCTGGAAGTAGCCATTAGAGGATGGTTACATGGTGGTCATAAAGGGAGGGACATGGTCAGAAACAATGCTCAGATAGGCTGCGGCATTTGAACAATGCCCAATTGGCACTAAGGGCCTAAAGTGTGCCAAGAAATCATCCCCCACACCATTACACCACCACCAGCCTGCACAGTGGTAACAAGACATGATGGATCCAATGTTCTCATTCTGTTTACACCAAATTCTAGCTCTACCATCTGAATATCTCAACAGAAATCGAGACACATCAGACCAGGCAACATTTTTCCAGTCTTCAACTGTCCAATTTTGGTAAGCTCATGCAAATTGTAGCCTCATTTTCCTATTTGTAGTGGAGATGAGTGGTCCCTGGTGGGGTCTTCTGCTGTTGTAGCCCATTCGCCTCAAGGTTGTGCATGTTGTGGCTTCACAAATACTTTGCTGCATACCTAACTTGTAATGAGTGGTTATTTCAGTCAAAGTTGCTCTTCTATCAGCTTAAATCAGTCGGCTCATTCTCCTCTGACCTCTAGCATCAACAAGGCATTTTCACCCACAGGACTGCCGCATACTGGATGTTTTTCCCTTTTTACACCATTCTTTGTAAACCCTAGAAATGGTTGTGCGTGAAAATCCCAGTAACTTAAATCACATTTCTTTCCTATTCTGACATTCAGTTTGGAGTTCATGTGTAACTCTCTCTCTCTGTGTGTGTGTGTGCGTGCGTGCGTGCGTGCGTGTGCCCTTTTTTATATTACATTGTGTGGACAAATGTCCCCATAAGGATAGTAAAACCTGAGTTGCCCTTTTATATCTTAAAAGGATTTATAAACATACTAAATTATGTTTTTTTTTTTTTTAAATGTAAAAATGCAGAATATTTCCTGTGGTGGGTAGGTTTAGGGGTAGGGGCAGTGTTGGGGGATAAAATGTCCAGTTTGTACGGTTTAAAAACCATTATGTCTATAGAGAGTCCCCACAAAGATAGTTAACCAGATTGTGTGTGTGTGTGTTAAAGGCAGTACCTCATGGGCTGTGTGCGAAGAGCTGTTTTCAAGCTCTCTATGGTCTTATTCCTCTCCTCCTCATCCTCTTTCTCCAAAGCCAGCAGGGACTTCCTCTGGTGGTGATATTTAACGCAAAGGCAAATAATTAACGGACTGACCAAAGTTTGCCAGGTCAGAGTTTTAATTTTTAAAAAAATGTGTGAAGGAATTTATAGCTTCACCAATTATGATGATTTTGACGAGCATCAGCGCTCTTTGCCCTATGAAATATTCACAGTTGTTTACCACTCTTACATCCCCAACAACTACCTCAAGGGCAGGATATGTGAGTTTAATGACTCCCACTTGACTAAGACTTTTATATCCTCGGGGAAAAGACGGAAATTAGCATGGTCAAGGAAATGTTCAGTATTTGCTGCCTAGCTTGCAAGTCATACTTACAGCAGCCATAGAATTTATCTGATCGATGTAGAATTCAGGCCAACTGGTCGCCCCCTTATTCTCTTCCGTTTCCTATGGAAAAACTAAAGATTAGCCTGCATACTGAAATCATATAAACACACATTTGACAAGACAGACAAACAGACAGAGTAAATAGGGTGAATTTTAAACTACAAACATCTGACACAAAAACATCAACATACTGTCCTCCACACCAACAGAGATCTCTTTGTACTGCCACATTCTCATGAACTTTAACAGCCACAATGTGTGAGAACAGCTTATCTAACCATTGTGATTCCCAGAAAATCGCATCCAACAATCCAAGTGTTTGTGAACGGATATATTGTGAGTGTCCACAGCTGACAAATTGATTGAGATGCTTCTTGTTACCTAAAAACTGACACAGACACTGCACTTTAGCACTACTCCACTCCCAATTTTGAGTTAAATGCTCTGGCGGAGTGCTAAAAAGCTACGATTTAGTCCAAAACATGACTTTTCCCATAGTAACTTATTCTTTAAAAGCTTTTAATACAAAGCCTGGGGTTGGGAAACAATACCACAGTGTTTTGTGCTATGCTCAAGTGTCTATAATATAGCAGCTGCTTGCTCTTTCAGACTGAGATTGACTTATGCTGGCCAGGGTAAGTTTGGAATTGGGAATTGGGGTTGTTTTGGGGGGTTCCGCGCACCACATGAGCCGATAAGCTTCCAGGAATCTTTTTTAACAGGTCCACCCATTGTTTTATAACCACATTCTGCAATTATACAATTTAACTGAACTATTTTGGACCATAGGGGCTTAGAGATTAATAAAAGTATAGCTCGAAACCAAATAGAAGGGTGAGAAAGTTCTCATTATAGTTATTATGAACACAAATACTTCATACCAGACATTCACAAGTTATTTAGCCTCAACATCTTGACAGTAGTTTTAGCACTCATTATATTGCACGGTGTTGGTTCCACATGTTGCTCAGACCCCAAAACTCCACCGGGAGGAGATTTGATCCAGGCCTTGCAGGTGTAGTTGGCTGACACGCTGCATTCAGTGTTTTATTGAGCTGCGTTTACACGGCATACCCATTTTTCTGAGACCGTTAGGGATGAAGCATTTCTGCACAGTTCTGCAAATCTGTATTTCCAAAATAAAATAACAAAATAAAAAATAAAAGTTTTACTGGAAAAATATAAAATATCTATTTATTTGCCATCTGTATTTCTGGGGAACACAAAAGAGCATATTTTTTTGCCATACAATGAAAATCAATGGGGTGGAAAACATTATTTGTGGGATCCCACTGACTTTTACCGTATGGCTAAAAAAAAATTACTGAAAACATATTTCGTGTTTTATAGAGAAAAAAAAGTCAAACAAGTTTGGCGAGTAACTGGGCGAGTAACTGGCAGAATTTTGGGTAAACTTTCCCTTCAAGTTGAGAGCTGACAGACATAAGCTATAAAAATTTCCAACTGAAATTCCATCTCTACCAGTGTATAAGCTTACCGAACTTTGATCCATCATACAGAACAACGACATAAATGTTTGCTTTAATATATGAATGAGAATAAACTTCATTCCTAACATCATAATGATTGACAGTATTCTTTTTTAAGTGTTTTTGGAGGACAATAGGTCAGCAGCTGAAGAGCGGTCCCCTGGTGGGTCGTGACCAGGTAACTGGTCATGAACTCCAGCAGCCGTAGACAATCCCCAGGCCACCGCTGTGTGGTTTGCTCTTTAGTTCCAGTGGTGTAAATGCCTCTTATAAATGAGGGTTTACACAGTGTGTCAGGGCAGCCTGGGTTCTGTTACCTCTCACTCCTCAGACCCAAATCACACATACTGTGAAAATAAACCCTTGCACTCAACACCACTTCTCTGTCCTGAAGCCAAGCCTGTGCTGGAGAAGCACCGTTTACATTACATCCTTTTTTGGATGTACAGTAAGACTGCGATGTGTTCATACATTTAGCTGCTTAGTTTCAAACTCTAACGGTTAAGTCCGTTTGAATTGGTTTTAGGAAACTGCTGTGGATTTTTAAAGCCAAGCAATACCCTTTGACATGCAGGTCTTTCTGAAAATGGAAAAGGTTCCAGTCCCATGCAGTGGCAATGTCTTACCTTCTTCTTGCTACAGTAGATTTGCCATTTCTTCTCAGCAGGAAGGGCAAACATGGCCTCTCTATGTTTCTCTGTGAGATCCAGCTCATCCTGTAGGAGAAGGAGACACGATGAGAGATTTGAAGTGTATACTCCATAATTTCAAGCCCAATAAACAAACTTGTCACATTCTCATACATTTAAAAACTTAAAATGTAGACTTTAGGTCCATTGAATTGAATATAATAAAATATAATACAATTCAATATAATAATAAGGGATAAATTTGAATAAATAAGATTTCCATTGATGTAAGACTTGTCCAAAGATAGGACAATACTTAGCTGAAATACAACAAATTGATAAAGGGTGCAAAATAATCGAAATATTGAGAAAATCGCCTTTAAAGTTGTCCAAATGAAGTCTTTAACAATGCATATTACCACTAATAATAAATGTTTTATATTTTTATGGTAGGAAATGTAAAAAAGTTTCATGGAACATGATCTTTTTTTATCCCAATGATCTGTCATAAAAAAATTATAATTTTGACCCATACATTGTATTGTTGGCTATTGCCACAAATATAGCTGTGACTTACGACTGTTTTTGTGGTCCAGGGTCACATTAATATATAATATAATATAATATAATATAATATAATATAATATAATATAATATAATATAATATAATATAATATAATATAATATAATATAATATAATATAATATAATATAAAAGATGTACATTATATTTATGAAATAAACATCTATGAAACGTAAAAATTTACAATAAATTCACAAACAAACTAAAATGACTGCGCAAAAGAGGAAAAAACATTTTGAGTAAATAATAAATGTCAAATGTACTTGCAGCGACACACTATCAATTTAGCCACGAGGCCTGACAAAACCAACACGACTTAAAGTCTGACATCAGCCTCTGGATATCACTGACCCTGAAGCGGGGGTTAATTTCCCACAATTGTGTGTGAGATAGAGACTTTTTGTTTCCTCACAGCAAAGAAAAGATTTAGTCACGTAAACCATATATTAATGCCTGCACACTCATGTGACCTCTGTGCATTCCCGTGATGCAGCTCTGGACTAAGTTGGTCATATTCAGTCCAGATGTTCAGGCACAACTTAATTAACGTCATGTGAGAGACACATACAACAAGCAGGTCCAGAGACCAATTTAACAGGCTGCATAAGGAAATAATGAGGATTAAAAAAAGAATGAAAAATACAGGAAAATCGTATAATCCAACTCATAAGTACTGATGTATATTTGAGCAGAGATTCCAGAGAGAGAACATCACATCCAGACACCACATCCATTGTAGAGGCAGGCAGGTCAAAATCTGATCTTCTCCAGATCGTTCTCTCATACTTTCTCCCTCTTTATGTCTCAGCGGAAAAATCTGAACCTGATATTTTGTTCACTGAAAGCCATTTAGTTAGAACAAGTGATAATTGGATGCTTTCAAGCAGTGACAGCAGTGTATTTGCGACATACTGTATGTCATCTAAACATTTTCACAACATATATTCTAGTATTGCGTCTGGCTGTGGCAGTGTTAAACTATGAGAGCAGTTGAAAGCAGACAATGTTTAAAGATAAAGTTCAGACAGTATTCCTTCACGAGGTGGACCGCTTTCTCACCTCAAATCGATCGCAGAATCAAAAGCCTGCGAGAAGTATTTTCCTGTTAAATCAACTTCACATGATACTGATTGACATCTCCGTTGTGGCTCTCTGCGAGTGCTCAAAGGCTCAGCAGGGGGACAGGCTGTGTAAAGGATGGAGTCTGGCGCATGCAAGTCATCCATGAGCCCATCTGTGCCAAATGCCTGCTGGTCACGCGCTGGTGGGCATGAGACATACAGACGGTCCTCTACTCAATGGAGTCTGCAGAGCTAATGAGGGGACATGCATTGTCTAACATACTCTTTACTGGACCATTAGTAGGGAATGCTTGGATTCCCCATATTACGGAATCCAAGACAAGCACTGATTCACTCCACAAATGGAGGAATGGTAGAGCAAAGCACTGCTTAAAGAATAAGCTTTTTTTCCTAACTATTCTGATGGGATTTTTTTGAATGAACCCAGTTAGCAGGCACTGTTTGTGATTTTTGGCCATTAGGCGTGCAAGCTTACAAACTTCGCACGTTCTGTATTAGCAAAAAAATGCAAGGGTGAAAATTCATCATGGGATGCAAAGACAAGTTCCTTCCATTTTAAAAAAGTTATCCTAAGTTATCATATATGTATACTGGATAATATTTGACAAAACCAAAGATCAGAGTTAACTTCCAAAGTGGCCTGTGTCCATATGTTTAATAAAACACAAACTAAAAAAAATAAACTACAATGAGTGCTCTATCTATCTAGCCATCCATTCGTCCATTCGTCCATTCGTCCATCCATCCATCCATCCATCCATCCATCCATCCATCCATCCATCCATCCATCCATCCACCATCTACCCATCCAAGCAACCACCCATCCATTCATCAATCCATCCACTCATCTATTTACTCATCCTTCCATCCATCTGAAAATTCATCATGGGATATAGGCAAGTTACTCTCTATTTTAATAAGTTATCCTTTATACTGTATGCCTGCAAATATAATGTTTGACAAACCAAAGATTTGATGATGAAAGTGGCCTGTTTCCAAATATCTGAAGTATCAAGCTCCAATCAAAATATAAATAAAACGTATAACAAATATTTATAAAAAAATTAAACTACAAAAAGTACTCCATCTACCCATACGTCTAGCATATATCCATACATCCACCGATCCATCCATACACCCACCCACCCATCTAATTCACTCATCCACCCACCCATCCATCTGAAAATTCATCAAGGAATATAGACAAGTTCCTCTACGTTTTAACAAGTTATCCTTTACATGCCAGCCAAAATAATGATTGACAAAACCAAAGACTGGATTTGACTTTCAAAGTGGCCTGTTTTCAAAGATCTGAAGTGTCAAGCCCCCCAAAAAGTTGAATAAAATGTATTACAAACTTAAAGAAAATGACACCAAAAATGCTCCATATATCCATCCATGTAGCATATATCCATACATCCATCCATCAACCCATTTACCCATTCATCCATCCATCTAACCCCCTTTAAAAAAAACATCATGGGATATAGACAAGTTCCTCTCCGTTTTAATAAGTTATCCTTTATATGCCTGCTAATATAATGTTTGACAAAACTAAAGACTTTGGCTTTCAGATTTGACTTTCAAAGTGGCCTGTTGCCAAAGATCCTACCGATCCATCCATCCATGCATCCACATCTATCCATCCATGATCCATCCAATTGAAAGTATGGGGAATTAATAAAATAAAACAAAAAAACTAAGAAAGAGGTCATGGTACAGCACATACCACCAGTTCAGTGAACATGGCATCCAGTTCCTCGGTGGGGGGCATGGGCAGGGTGGGCTCCATAGTTTGCAGTGTGAAGTTGCTGTCATGGCGGAGGCGGTAGGTGATCTCAGGCTGGTCCCGCCCCTTTAGACAGCAGCAGAGAAATGACAGGCCCCGCCCTCCTCGCTTACTACGTGGGGCCATCATGGCCAGAGGCCCAGCCAGTCAAATTTGTCTCGCTTCAGCTACGACCCCCTGTCCAAGAGAAAACAAAAAGAGACAATGAGGAGGGATGTTATCAAAGATACAAAAAAAGGATACTGACAATCCATTCTAAGTTGACTGAAAATGTGACTGGATGTGCTGGGTGCTCAATACAAAACAGATCAACATGGCAGAAAATCATACCCTCACCATAGCTATTTGCAGCCATATGTCACATGACATGTGTAATGTATTGAAACTAAAATGTTAATCTATTGAGTTTACACACTTGACTAACAGGTTACATTGGACTCCCCACTGTATAATTTCTGAAGGATCATGAAACGCTGAAAACTGGGGAGATTTGCTGAAAAAATCAGATTTTCCAACACAGGAATAAATAACATTTGAACTGTATATATATTATTTAAATTATAATATTATTTCACAATATTACTTATTGTAGTCTGAGTGTGGTTAACAGACTTAACCCAGACTTCCAAAAGGAAGTTTATGTACTAAAAAAAAGTGAGTAATGGGGTTGACTTTTTATGTCTCCATGCAGTGATACTCATAATATTCAGCATTGTATGATCTTATATCCCATTACAACAATAACATAAGCCTCAAACTCTAGAAACACATAGTTGCATGATTCGGCATGCTCTAAAAGCAATGAGCCATCACATTACACTATTAGGTGCTTTTAAATGTGAACTTTACAGGAAAAAAACAATGACACTATGTTGACACTAAACCTTGTTTAAAATGTGCTTTACAGGTAATATAATTTAGTATTTAAATGGGTCTGTGTCTATCAGTGAAAGGCAAATGCATGGGTAAAACAGAGAAGCCCTTCACAAGGATTAATCAAAAATACTAAAGCAATAAAATGAGTAGTAACTAATATTAGAACCTGATTCAGCTACATTTCGTTTTTTAAAGATGTGGTGACGTAATGTGTGAATATCGACTGAGACGCAAGTTTCAACACCACATAACATTGTGAAAGAAGAATGTTTGAAAAAAATGTACACATCTCCTTTACACGTAGTGAAACAAAATGAATCAAGGGCTGACAAGTTCTAAAAAGCACCGTAAAAATGGGTTATACATTGCAGGTCTTCCGAAGCCATATGATAGCTTTGAGTGAGAAACATACCAAAGTGTAAAATTTGAGCTTCTGCACATCAAGATAAGACTTAGATTTTGGTCAGAGCTGTCGTATGACTTCAGAAAACTTAAGATATAGTGCATAAACCAACTTTATGGTGCTTTTTATATTTATATTTTTGGGGGCTGAATGAACTTTATTCAAAACATATTATTTTTAAACAGATTTGGAGCATCATGAGGGTGAGTAAATTATGACTGAAACTGATTTTTTTGGGATGAACTTTCTTTGAATCCCTATAACACCAGGTTATACTCCAAGGAGACTGCCCTTTGCGTCTTCATGATAAAAGTGTCTGCCAAATGACTACTTACTACTTAACCACAACATCACCTTGTTTGATCTAGATCCCCAGATGTCCCAGATTTCATAAAACAAAAGATTTGTCTGTCTGTGGTCTATATGCCCAGACCTCACACAGTGAAACTAGCCCTCACCTCTCAAAATACTGAACCAAGTTCATCTTCCCATTCTCCATATTAGGAATAACAGAAAAAGTTACAATGCCCAAATTTATCTTCATCCAGTCCTGTTTTAATGAGTACACCAGCCTGAGCTCCAGCACTATGGCCATCATGACCCAGAAATCGTCAAACATAAACTTCACTCTGAATTTATGATCAGCCCCAGAAGCTCAAAGTGACCAGATGTTTCCCTTTAGAAGAGCAGGGACATAAAGGCCTAAATGGCTGTTGGATTAGACTGGAGTTTATAGTATGTGTGTTTGTGTAAAATCTGCTCAGTGTACTTGACCCTGCAGAGCTGGTTTATAGTGCCATCATACCCAAACACAGACTTAACTGGTGATGCTAAACATGATCTGCTACGCAATTTGACTTCTGAATATTTGTCTGCAGCTTATTTGAGAAAAGAAACCAATGAAATTATTCTATCAATACTCAAAGAAAACTTTCACTGTAGTTAGTTGCACTAAAATCATCCTTGTTCACATTACTTTAAAAAAAAAAATCAAGCAACTACATAAACTTAAACTTACTGAGTAGTTTCTACTAAAAATTAGTATTGACAGCTTTACTTAAGTGTTCGTTCGGTCAACTTACATTGCTGAGTGAAACAAACAAACTGGGCAGTGGATCTGTAGTTCCGGCATGCTTTGGCAAGGGACTGCGTTAGGAGAGTAAATTTAGGGATTAATGTGATTATAATATGGTTATCAGTAAAGGGAAAGATGTTGTCAGGTTTATGTTTTGTGTCAATGTTGCCTCTTATTTCTTTTCTCACTGAGCAAAGCATTTCTCTTTTGGGCGGACATTTGGGTCACCTGAGCAAAAAAATTATTTATACCAGACCTGTACAGCATACATAAACACACACAAAAAGGTTTTATCATGCAGTTATAATTTTTAACTTTAAAGTAACTGTGATATATTAAATAAAAAAACAGTTTATTTAGAAGTCAAATCAAGCACATTTTAATTTGACAGAGATTAGTTTTTTTAATATGCTGTTAACTGTACAAATGTTCTTTACCAGGAAAAAAATATTAAAACTATCCCCTAAAACAGTTAAATTCATTATAATATTATAATATGGCATGGATCCCTAAACAATCCCCTTGTGAGAACAATTCTTTATTAGGCTAACAATATAATATAATTATAACAGTCTATAATATGCTATAAAAACTAATTGAAGTATTTAAAGGGATATAGACTATTTTATCGGTTTAAATGTTTCAATTTAAAGAAAGAAAGAAAGAAAGAAAGAAAGAAAGAAAGAAAGAAAGAAGGAAAGAAAGAAAGAAAGAAAGAAAGAAAGAAAGAAAGAAAGAAAGAAAGAAAGAAAGAAAGAAAGAAAGAAAGAAAGAAAGAAAGAAAGAAAAAAGTAAGAAAGTAAGAAAGTAAGTTAAAGGAATTTTAAAAAGACATCTGTAAACGTCTGTTTTGTTACCTGTTCCCGTCATCCATTATTTCCACCATTTAATCAAGCCAAGTTTCTTTAAAACATGATGATGTTTTATTTCACGTCGCCTCTAATATTGAGCTATTTGGACCGCAAACATAACTCGTGACATCATTCTCTCTATGAAACCTGAAAACCGCATTCACCGATTCTAACATTATAGCGATACTAACTCTATAGTGGATGAATTGAGCACTGCAATTATTTCTCAAGTAACATTCACCTATCATTTATTGACCTTAAATATGGCTTATCATTTATAGAAACATATAAAAAGCTATAAATGTCTTTCGAATAAACCAATTTGATTAGAAAACAAATACTCTCTGATTACGTCAGCAGTATCAAAGGTGCATATTCACTATACTGCAGAGATGACAAGTCAACATCGTCAACAGCAGACACTGACACAGAAAACACTAGTTTATTAATAAATAATTCAAATGACTCATTGCTAGTTTTTCCCAGACACATTCATAATCATTACTTTTGTCGGTGCTTAGCACCAAGCTTTATGCATGTGCTTGGGCATGAAACATATATTCCACCCCTATTTAAGTAATTCAATTAATATAAATGTGCGATTAGTCAACTAATGGCTTAAATGACTACTAGTTCGCTAGAAAAACTTTAGTCAGGGGCAGCCCTACACAGAATTGACAAAATGCCCATATCGGTGAGTATTCTTAGTTATGTCTTGTGTGTTTGATTATTGCCTCCACTTATTTGGTTATTAGGCTGCAAACCATTGAATGATTTAAACCATATATACAGTTAAGCAGCATCATACAATTCAAGATGTAGACATATAAAAGGCAGAAGTAAAGCTTCTGTCTGTAAACTCATACTAGGCATATGCAGGACCTAAAAAGTCACATCCAGATGAGAAAGATAAAAAAGGAAGGAAGGAAGGCAAAGAGAAAGCAAAATCACAGAGGAAAGTATTCTGTTTTCTCTGAGCCTTGAAACAAATGATTCACTCTGCCGTGTCAACAACCTGGCTGTTCACACTAACACGGCCTTGAGTAATTTCCAAACCAGGAAGAGTATCTCGATTCTCACACTGTAAACGTTTAGCAGCGATAACCCAGCAGAGCAGACACAGCTGTTCCTCTGAGCCAAGCAGGGAATTTTCTCACCGCTGGGTTTACTTCATGGTGTGAAAATAGCTCCGGCCTGGCTAGCTGGTCAAACAGTCAGTGGACAAAGACCACACACTTTACACCATAAAAATGGATTCCACATCTACTATTAGACTCGTTTTCATAACTTATAGAACGATTTCTACCATGACAGCAGGCGTTTAAGAATTTAGACATTCTCCGCAACATTACAGTTATTCATTTACACTGTAAAAAAAAAAAAAAAAGTCTCCAATTAAAAATTTTCTATTGACTGATGACATCTAAATTTTTCAGTTGGTTGAATTGAAATTCTGTGAATTGATTAGGCATGTGCCGATATTCAGATATTCATGTTGCGATTAATTGCTGAAGCTTTTATCACGGTATACGATATTATCACGATATTGAAATAAGTTGCAAAAAAAGTGTTGTCATAGCATAACAGCTTTAAGAACTATTTTTGTAGTAACAAAAATAACTGAATGTTTAAATACAATAAACCAGAAATATATACAGCTCTGGAAAAAATTAAGAGATCACTTAACATTGAGAAATCAGATCTGTAAAAGTAAAATTTTCAAACAGATTCAAGTGCAAAAGAATTAGGCTATAAAGAACAACAGGTAACACATTACAATAAGGTCTCATTTGTTACAGAAAGTATAATGTTTTTGGTAATGTTAGATAAGAAATACTGATCATTGTTAGTTTTATCTTAGGTCCATTAAAAAAGTTATTTTGATTTTAATGTTATTAAACAGTTACTCAGAAATTAACATTACTTACAATAATGAATTCTTTATAAGTAGGCTATTTTTCATTGTCAGTTTGGTAATAATGAATTAGGATGTTAACTAATGAAGTGTGTTAACGAATGAAGTTTTACTGAACAATAACACATAATAATAATAGTCCAGATTAAAACATTAAAATGTTTAAGTTTGAAAATAAATAGCCTATTAAGTCTTTAAGTATTAAGTATTTGCCGTATACTCCCCCCCCCCCCACACACACACACTCTACAAATTCAATCACTGTACGCACTACTGTTACGAACCTTGCTTTCAACGTGTTTGTTGGAAAGGGGCTAAGCAAAAAGTATACGCAAGACAAAAAGGCATTTTGATGATACCACTGCATTCACGTGTCACCGTTTAGGCAAAAGGTTGAAATCAATCAAAATCAGCTCAAACTGCTGATGACATCAGCGGGGGGCAGGGCACCCACACATCGCTGGGCCGTTCTATCACTACACATCAAAATTTGATTGGCTGATGACCCACGTCAGTCAAAGCTATGGTCCAATGGAAAATAGCAGCTTTAATGGAAGGCTAGCTATTCTTCTAGGGCTGGTCCTCAGAACTGTGATGCGTTTAGATGATAGCATATGGAAATACAGCTCAGCCTCACACAAAAATAACAATATCGTGCATATGCATTATCGTGATATATTGCATTATCGAAAATCGGCACATGTCTAGTATTGGTGTAATTTAATTCACAGAAATTCAATTCGGCCAACTGAAAAAATTCGATGTGATCGGTCACTTGAGCATTTTCAATTGGAGACCTGAATTGTTTTATTTTAACAGTGTAGAATTAGAAGATGGGCAAATCTCACAAAAACATGCCAGAGAACACACACGATAAAGGAAAAACACATTTTGCATAATGATAATGAAGCCTGACATACAAATAAAATCCCATTGAAGCACATTTTCCTCCAAATTCTTAATACTGTAATGCATTTAGTCATTTTAATTTTTTAATTCCTATTGTACTACTGATAATTTATATTTCTCATTACCGGAGTGGGTTGCAGCAAGGGAGAGTAGATGCAGGATCTAGTTGCAGCGGTTACATTTATTTACAAAAGAACCATAATACATACCGCAAGAAAAAAATCAAAGGAACAAGTAAATCACTGACATTTCAATAAGAATGGACAAAGAACTTCTAAAACTGAGGGCTACATATACATAGGATATCTAAGCAGACTATAATAAGCTAAGCTGAGCTTCGCACCGCGCCTTTAAAATTAGAACACGTTCAATGAGTGTACACACACCGGCGGCAGCATTCAGCCCCTGTCCGCGGCCACTCTGGAAGTTGTTTAAAATCCTGCTGCACCACAGAGCGCTTTCGTGCAGCTCATCTGTCAGTCCATTCAAAATTGAGCTCGCGTGTATATAATGTGCGCGTCAGGTGGCGGTGTGAGTGAGATCCTGAGGCGCGCGGGGCTGAGCTTTGCGTACGTCTTCACCCGCTTTAGGCACAATCGGCTTCAGAACGTGCATGTAAACGCACTCAAAGTGTTCTTTTCCTCTTTAGGCAGGTATTTTTTTAGGTTTATTTATCAAAATGTTCTTTTATATATTTGTGTGATGTTCTGTAATTCGATCGCGGCTTTAACATGTTATGAGAAAGCGGTTTATTTATGTTTATCCACCACATTACCTTTTAGGCTATTTAAACCTAAATAAGAAAGCCATTGTCAGTTCGTCTGTCAGTTGGCAGGCAGTTTTGGTCGCTTTATTAAAAGGAAAATAAAAATAGCTTTACCCTTCTGCTGAAAGTGTCGTGCCCCTCCCAACCCATTCACACACACACACAGATGATTCGACTATCAGTCGACCATAGAGAGATTCGACAATTCTGATTCGATTGTCTAAATCCTTAGTCGACGACAGCCCTAATGTTTACAGTGTGCAATATAGGGATGCGCGGTATACCGGTACTGGAAAAATACTGGTATATGTTTTATTTAAAACGGTACGATATCATGATTTGGCACATTTCGGTATATGCTGCTTTTCCGAAGTTCACCACTAGATGGCAGCGCGCTACCCAAACTGACCCGAAACAACCGGCAAATGTGACAACAACATAGATGAACAAAATGGATAAAGCAGTTCAATCTCACTCAAGATGCCCAAAACGAATTAACAAAGAGAGGAGTAGAAGTGACATTTGTAATTACTTTGCTTATAAAACTGATGAACCATCAAACCTAGCCAAGCATCTGTCACTATTCTGACTTAAAGGGTTACTTCAGCGATTAGCATATGGCTTTGTATCAGTTGAAACCCTGGAGTATATTCAAATTATTGTGCTTTCCCCCCTCATATCTCCCTAAGACAAGAGATTTATGCATTTTATTTCTGGAAAAATTCCTCCTATGATGCAAATTGACGATTTTTGCATCATAGGAGGAATGTTTGCCCAAATGCTAAAGACTACAGCCAGCAGAGGGAGCCATTTCCGCATGTTTTGAATCTGCGCATGGGGGATGGGAGATTTCACTCAGCTTGCAGGGAGAGCTCAGCTGGAAGCTACAGGCACTCATTTAAACGGAGCTATGGTGTGTAGGGATGGGTACCGAAAACCGGTATTAAACGGGCCCCGGGGCTGAATTTTGAAAGACCGTTGTATCGATAAGCTTTGACGTTATCGGTTCTGCTGTCGGTACTTTTGAAAATACACGTGACGAGAGAGAGAGAGAGAGAGAGAGAGAGAGAGAGAGAGAGAGAGAGAGAGAGAGAGAGAGAGAGAGAGAGAGAGAGAGAGAGAGAGAGAGAGAGAGAGAGAGAGAGAGAGGCTCCGCAAACGACAGCCGAGGACAGAACCAAACATTCAAACATAGCCTGGTTACACTTTAGATCTGTGATAGTCTGCTTTTATTTTAGATTTTGTCTACCAAATATTATAATAATAATATTTATGTCTAGCCCAACTTGATTCCCTTTGCAGCAGTAGCCTACGTACGCTGTCATTTCTCCATAAAACTAAAACGTAATGACAGAATCAGCACGATCAGGGATTGTTGTAAAATACAGTCTAGCTACTGTTGGTAAATTGTGGGACGCGTTTTATAATAAAAAGAGCGATTAAAAGCACAAAAATGTGCGCAAGAGATTGTTCCCAAGTCGACGCGCGCTCTGAAACAGCCGCAACGAGACGAGCACATTACACTTTCGGTTTCACACTCGCGTCTAAACGATCAAATGTACTCAAATATCTATGTCAAAATGACCGGCTTGGAGAGTCTCTTAAACACAACACAGTTTGTGTCTAAAATGGACGTAGTTATTATGGATATAGTCAGGAGAAAATGTAGTGCATTATCTGCCTATTATCAGTCGCCTATAGAGCTGCACATCTGTCTTAAAGAGGCAGCAGTGTAAACAAACAAGCTGACGAAATACTGCGAATTAAACAACCAAATGCAAAGAGAAAATCCCTCACAGCTCTTGCATGAATAACTTCAGCTTTAATAAGCATTAATTTGGCTATTTATGATGAACAGTGTTATTTTACATTTGATTAGTAGAATTCTTCCTGAAATGAAAGCACTGCATGTGTAGGCTGTGTATTTTTGTTAATTGTGTGTGTGTGTGTGTGTGTGTGTGTGTGTGTGTGTGTGTGTGTGTGTGTGTGTGTGTGTGTGTGTGTGTGTGTGTGTGTGTGTGTATGTGTATGTGTATGTGTGTGTGTGTATGTATATATATATATATATATATATATATATATATATATATATATATATATATATATATATATATATATATATATATATATATATATATATTTATATATATATATATATATATATAATCTCAAAAAGTACCGATAAGAATACCGTTAAAGTACCGGACCGATAAGCAGTATCGGTAAGAGTAGTAATACCGTTAAAACCTTAACGATACCCATCCCTAATGGTGTGCAATGTAAGTCTTTTAACTTCTCAAATTAATTTCTATGAAAGTTAAGCTTGTAAAGGCATGAACTGAAACGCCCCAGACTGAACTCGCGTTGTGAATGTATGCCGCGAGTGTAGTCGCGATTACCTCAGCTCTCATCACTCCTGCAGTCAGTGCTCAGTGCTGTGATACTCGCGCGGTGACTCACTCATTATATTGAACAGACACGTTCAGTTTTTAATTGTAGTGTCTTCTCTAACTCAGTCACTGTAATCAAGTTGGTGGCGTTGGGAATGGCACAGGGCAGCGAAGCATTCTGGGAATTGTAGTCTTTCATCCCCATGGGACAAAAATACATTTTCTGTCTTTTCTCAGTCTAGAAGACACCAAATTCAAAAATAATTTCACATTTCTACTACATTGATGACCCAGTTTAAATACAGATTCATCTTCCCAGCGCTGAAGTACCCCTTTAAAGACTTAAGAGATCTACAGGTCAGTGAATCATTCAAACCATCTCATTTAGACATTTATTTTCTTTTTACACTGATCAACGCACATACATAGCCTAACATAAGATCTAATATCACAAAATCTTCAGCTTTCGTTTCAACCAATGACATTTAGATCTCATAATATTTGCATGCGTACTATTGCACTTTTTACATTCGTGTTAGACACAACCAACTGTGTTTATGTGAATACTCACTAAAGACGGACATTTGTACATAATTCTGTGTATTTGACTGTTTAAGGAAACTTAATTTGTAATGTGCGAGCTCTAAGTTACAGGCGTGTGTGTGTGTCATTATGAGCTCATATCTCCTTATTACAAAATGCTATAAAATCGCTTGCATGTTCAAATGATTTCCGTTATCCATCCCGAGACGAACGTGAAATGTTGAATCAGATTATGCAGATTGCTTTAGTGTAGTGCGATGTCTTTTGAAACCAGAAGCAATTTGCTAATTTTGAGAGATTTTTGCTGCAATTATTTCTCACAAGAAAGTTTTCAAAATGACTGATTTGATGTGATAAGCTTTGCTAAATAATTAACTAATAAGCATTTGTGGTAATTTCCCACTTTATAAACTCAAAACTTGCATAATTGTACTCAATATACCCGCGCTAATATCAGACCGTGTGGTATCGATTTAATATCGGTACTTCGGTATTAGTTTGGGGTATCGTACCGAACCCAAAATTGTGGTATCGAGCCATCCATAGTGCAATATAACATGAGTTCATGTTTCGTGTGTAAAAAAAACAGTATTTTTCACACAATTGACTTCTGTACAGCGCTGTTTTCTCTCTCCTAAAAACGGCCTGATGATTTCCTTGTTCTATGAAGTCCCTCCTTCAGAAACACGTAACGAGTTCTGATTGGGCCAGCGCTTCCCGTGTTGTGACTGGACAGCAGCTTAGCGCACTTTGCCTGGAAAGGTCCCGCCTCTTACCATAACGGGGAGATGCCAACAGGACCACGCCCCCTTGTTTGCATGTTCTTGTGGGCGGAGGGTTAGTCAACAAACGGTTCTAGTGACGTCATTACATCCCTGCACTTCCTGCTGTAGTCCAAACCGGTGTCATGACAAATCCTGTCCCCCTGTGAAATCGTGTCCGCAAGGACCCCCAGAGCGATTCTATTGGCTGAAAGAAATTTTAATAGGTAATCCGTTCAGAGCCTGATTACAATTCTTACACAATCGCGTTTTGATTTTTGCTGTTTAAATTGTGTTAAAATAGTCTTTAATGTCTTACAAAGCATGTTTCATATATTAGTAGTATACAACGGAAGCTATAAGTGCTTATATAAGTATATAATTCAGAACATGTTTTTGCTCCCATTACAGCAATCAATTTAATATTTCAAATAAATGTTTTGCGTGTGTACTTAGTATGGCAATGAATTCATAGTTTATTAGTTTATTATTTAGTTTTTTTTAAACAATTGATTGTCCAGAACCATGTATAACAACTTTTGATCAGGCATTTAAAACCGCTACCAGCAGACACGATTTCACAGGGGGACAGGATTTGTCATGACACCGGCAGTTCGCTGTAGGCTTTGAAAGGGAACTTCTGTTAAATAAAATATCTCGCTTGGCATTGAACTTTAACCTTTTTTAATTTTACAGGTATTATTTATGCTCTAACAGCAACATTACACACTAACTAAAGTTTGAAAGATGGAATCCCAAAGAACGGGACCTTTAAAATATGCCCCAGGAAAGTGGGGAACACAGGAAACAGGAACAGAACACAGGAAAACAAGATGATACAAAATAAAAGTCATACATAAAAGTCAGAACATAAACCTGAGAATTACATTAACTAAATTAAATCCAGTAAAAATACTTCAATACTCCTGATAAGTACTTGATTAGAGTAAAATACAGAGTAAAATTAGAGGCATTTATTTAATTTCAGTGTTCTAAGCAATATCCAATAAACCAGTAAGCCACTGTAAATGATTCATAAGCGGCAGATTTTAATCCCACATGCCACTACTGGATGTTCTTATTTGCAAGGTCTGATCCAAACTATGACCCACAAACACCGCAAAGCAAATATTCTCTTCCTTTGTAATTCAAACATGATACAATGCAGGAGCTTATCTGACAAATGTCAAAATAAAAATGGATTATCCAAATCCACATCTTGTCCAAACAAAGCATTGGGATCGCTTGGCAGAAAAATAATCTTTACATCCTAGGAAACCCCTAAAATGTAAACATCTTTAAAAAGACTAGAAAAGGAAAGTTATTATTACAAAACCTACAAATGTGTGAATGTAAAAAAAATCGTCTGCTTCTCATCTTTCATCTCATAGGCTTATGAAATACCCCAGTCTGTACAGAGACAGGTGACTAAAATATTTACAACTAAAATAGTAAAAGAATCAGCAGCTAGCCTAAATGAAAATAAACATGTGCTATGAACGGAGCATAACATTTTATCCCTAATAAAAAATGACGTCTTTCCCAAAGCCCAAATGAAATAAGAGTCTCGTTGTACTTGTAAAACACATAAAACAACCAGTTTATGTGTAAGTTTGTCTTTTCTGAAGGGACGACTGTCAACTGAAAAAGAGAAGCATGTTCTAAAAATTCTGGTCACAAGTTCAAGTCCATTTCATTTGACATGCATCCTTGACAGTGATGTTATAGTTGACTAAAACGTATATGTTGAAATAACTGAAATAGCCTAAGTAAAATAAAATAAAATAATACTGCAGAAATATTGGGAGGGGGGACAAAATCTTAAAACTAAAATGAAAATGTAAGAATATAAATAAATAAATAATACTAAAATAACACTGTCCTTGAAAAAGGGACATCTTGTTATAAATACCTCACAGCATGGCGTACTTCCCTGGCAAAATTGACTCACAATTAAACTTGGCTGCCTATACAATAGAAAGGCAGACTAATTAAATCAACACTACCTGCCTAGAGAAAACAAAGTGGAAAAAACATCTTCCTTTTTGCCAATTAGGTAGAAAAATTTCAACACCCAAAATGCACTATAAATGTTGCTATCCAAGGCCACTCCTACCAGTTTGCTATGGATACGCTTGACTAAAGTCAAGTCTTGCTTTAGAAGGAAATACTTCTTTGCAAACTTTTAGTCAAAAAGTTGTCCACTTGTACAGTTCCCGGGTGCATGTATTGTTTCAAGTGAAGGTTCCAGTGCATACGCAGTGGCTAAAGGCTGCAAATAGGGCTGCGCGATTAATAAACCGTGCTAAATGAGTGATTTGTCAAAGGCTGCAATGTTTTTATGCACAGCTTGCTAGTGCAGCACAGCTCTGTGATCAGCAGTAAATGCTGCTCCATCTGAAAGCCAGAGGGTACACATCGTTTCAGGAAATCCCTATGGGCATCATACTATGACAGTAGATGAATAAACAGAAGATGGAAAAGCGTTGATTGATTAAACATGACTAATAAACACATGACTACGACAACATATGGTTTAATATATAGTGTTCTTAGCCTTCTAAGTAGGGCTGAAACGATTCACTCATTTGCTCGATGCATCGATTACAAATCCTGACGATGCATATGCATCGATCTTGAAAAATGTATTTTGAATTATTAATCGTTCATTTAGGCCGATGCTCGATGTAAAATGCTAAGAATCAAAAAAACTAAAAAAAACTAAAAAAAACTAAAACTATTCGGTGCTTTAAAATAAATATTTGTATATATCTACATGCGTGAATTAATAGAGACATTGTGCTGCGACAGCTGCGTCATCCGCGCCCTCACAGCCACAGCCCTCCTTCACAGACATGCGCTCGCTCTTTACCGCCTTCACTGGACTGGCTCATTTATATAAAATAAAATACAGATGTTTTATGGAAATGGGTCACCCCAGAACACTTGAAATACAACCCCGCTTATTCAAAGATGCACATTTATTGCATGGACGGAGCAAACACATTTGTAAGTGACGTGTCTAAAATGCATACGCAGAGTTCTGATGAATGATACATGAAATTTAAGTTACATCTTTAAAATATCATTTAACTGACTATATGAAGCAAACTGTTAAAGTTACTACAACATTACCAACACTGAAATAGGAGCGCTCGGTTTATCTATCAATCAGAGGCACATTAAAGTTATGTCCGATACTATAGCAACACTGGCACATTTACTTTCAGAATCATCATCATAAGGAAATGTTTCGTATAAAGAGAACAAAGAAGGCGTTTCTTTCTATTCCGTGAAGAAAAGTTAGTTTAGTATTAGCTGGAAACATGCCTGATATTTCCTCTCCATGGAAGGATTGCATGTTTAATGCCTGGAACACTTTAGTAAGGTTGTGTCCATTAACACTATCAAACCCACAAGTTAGTATTAACAATACTTTTAAAGCCTTTTTAAATTTGGGCTTATTTAAATTTTCACAAGTGCCATTTTATATAGGCTATTAAAGTAAAGTGTGTAAAAATAATAAAACAATAAAGTAATAATATGAACTAACATTAACAATGGACAAAAGTTTTTTGGCAACACTTTACAGAAAAGTTCATTAGTTAACAAACTAATAATGAACTGCACTTATGAAGCAGTTATTTATCTTTGTTAATGTTAATTTCAACATTTACTAATACTTTATTAAAATCTTGTTAACATTAGTTAATGCACTGTGAACTAACGTGAACAAACCATGAACAGCTGGATTTTTATTTAAAAATAAAAATAAAATACAGTAACAAGTGTACTGGTTAGTTCATGTTAGTCAATACATTAACTAATGGTAACTAATGAAACCTTATTGTTAAGTGTAACAGTTTTTTTTTTTGGTAACACTTTACATTGTTTCATTAGTTAATGCATTTTTTAAACATGGACTTACCATGAAAAACACCTCTGTTCAGCATTAGTTCATCTTTGTTAACATTAGTTAATAAAAATCCAGCTGTTCATGGTTTGTTTATGTTAGTTCATATGTGCATTAACTAATGTTACCAAGATTTTAATAATGCATTAGTAAATGTTAAAATTTATATTAACAAAGTATATATGCTTTATAGTGCAGTTTGAAGTGCAGTTCATTATTAGTTCATGCTAACTAATGAACCTTATTGTAAAGTGTTACTGGGTTTGTTGCTCACTCTCTGACCTCTGAAGGCCGCTGTGTAATTCACACCCTGACTAAAACAGATTAGGGAAAGCATTTTAATAATCCTATAAATGCATAATCGAATCGAATTAATCGAATCGTATCGAATTTTAATGTGAATCGTCTTGAATCGAATCGTTCTGAATTGGCATGCATAAATCGTTCTTGAATTGGATAAAACACCTATTTATCGTAAATTGAATCGATTTGCTACCTAAAGATTCACAGCCCATCTTCTCAGGTATTTTCATGATAATAAAGTATATTTATACTCAATGCTAATAGCCTTTACCACTGGGCCTTATTCTATGTAAGAAGCCACATCATTTTACATGATGCTCAACTGTTGTTTTGAGTAAAAATATGTTATTAAATGTTGTCTTTTGTTGGACAAGAGGTTCATAAATGCTTCTTATGTTTAGAAAGATGTTTGATGAGTATTGCTCTTTTTTTTTTTTTAAACACATTGTAAGCAACTCAAACTGTGCTGTGCCACAGTGCTTTCAGGTGGAGCAGCGTTTACTACTGACCACAAACAAGTGCTTCATTGCAAAAATAAATCAGCCGATTTCATGATTGTAATATGCCAAAGCGGTTAAGGCGTGATTTTAGGTCAATTGCGATTAATCGTGGAGCCCTAGTTGCAAAGAATCGTAAATATGCAGAGAGCACCGGGATGATAAAGAACACAGTGTTTAAGAGCAAACAAAGGGGAACAACTGAAAGAAACTGCAGTTCTGTTGGTCCACCCTAAATAAAACTCACATACAGGTAAGAAATCTCTTGCTATAGACCTTATTCACAGCAGCTTTATCTTTGATTTTTAACAGGGATGAAAGCAAAGCTGTGAGGGATAGACATACATCTCTTCAGTGGGACTGAAGAGGGGGTGATGTTATTTAATGTATTATACATTAATGTAAATATTTCATCAATTATGTGTAAAAACTCTACACAAGAGTTGTGGAAAATTATAAGTAAACTAAGAGCTTTATACAGCTTTTTACAACCGATGCCACTGAAAACTTGGTATGTCTATCCATCACAGCCTTGCTTTCATACCGGTCATGGCGCTGCGATGAAAAAGGTCTATATACCTTTTTACCATAATTCCAATTTATCCTAGTAATAACTGTTCTGCTAATAACCCTCTGTTGATCTGACTGTATGTGGGCCGTTATATAAATGCAGCCCTGAAGCTGTCAAAAGGCTTTCAGATGATCTGTTTTGCATCACCCGATGGATTTTTGGTGAAAAATAAATCTGAATTTCTCACTTACACGAAAAACGAATAAACATTGTCTATTAACATTACTACAGACATTGTAACAATACAAAGTGGATTGAAAATCGGTGAAGTTTCACTTTAAATACTCCCAGCATCCTCTTCCAAAGCAATTCAGATAAATTGTTGGGTCTCTATTAAAGGGATCCCATGGTGTTGAGACTTGTATGGCTTAATATAACATAAATGATGTCTCTTACTGAATTATGTGGTAGAAAACCCATGAAAGATCTACGTTATTTAAAAAATCGATTTTATATTTGGACCATGGGCGGCGCCATTTTGTTTGCGTTCTAGGTTGATGACGTAGAGTGGTTGAACTAGTGTTGGGCGATATGCCTAATTTTCCAATCGTCATATCGTCAACCTGTGAGATCGCCGATATGCGATCTTATCGCGTCGGGGCGGAGCATTCAGTGGCATAACTTTGTTTTAAAAAGTGGGTGGGACAGTCTCACGAAAATGCGTATAGTACGAGTGTGCAATCTCGTGGAATGTATAAGTCAAAATGAACTTTGGCTTACAAATGGTAGGCTACGCAGTTTTTTGTGTGCATATGATACACACTTTATGGCGTATTATAAGGGGATGCATCTAAACACAATATAGCGTTAGTGTCCAGATTTTTCACGTGAATAAAGGCATAGATTTGCACACTTTAAATCCTCGTATTTTTTTCTCATTAAAACCGAATATCATCAGTGATTGTACATGAAGAGCAGGGACAGTTTTTGTGCATTTTGTTTCGTGATTTTACCGGAACGAATACAAAAGTTAGATTAAAGTGCTCTGCACATGCACGAGCCACGAGAGAAATCTGCACCACTGAAAACAGCGGCAACGAGCGCCAGATCGCCTCTTATTTAACAATCGAAATGATGCTCTTCTAGTTAACCAGATGTGTTGTGTTCGTATTAGTTAGGTTCATCCGTGAAGCAATCCGTGTGCAACTGGTCCGCTGTTGCATACCACAAACACAGCATTTATTCATTATTTTTTATTTAAAATCCAAAAGTTTTTACTGAACATGGCTCGTCAGAATTGCAATTCTGCTAGCCTACATAAACAGCATTTTATTCAATTCATTTATTCATATTTAGATTTAGCTCACACAAGTGGCAAAACATTTAAACATAGGTTATAGCCTAAATCACAAACATTTTAAATTAGAAACTTACAATAGGCTATTCAAAAACAGCAGACTCTCGTCTTTTCTTTCGTTTTTAAACCTTTTAAAGGAAATCCTGCAGTCTCGTTTCCTTGCTTAACTTAACTTAAAAAAGCCATGTGTTGACTTTGAAACAAGAGTAGGCCTATATTTTAAATTATACGCATCTGTGGTTAAATTACTAGATTTTCGCGTCAATAGCCTACCTGTTTATTTTAATGCGAACAATGTTCTGTCGTTTTAATGCAGCAACGCAGCGCAGCAAAAAATAGCCTCGGTACGAAAACGATCCGTGCACTGCTGCAGACGCACCGCTCCTGGAACGGACTGACGGACAGCATCCGCGTGCAGTATGAAAGCTGTCATCCGTTAACATGGGTACGGAAAAGAAAACGCACCGCACACGCACTGCAGACGGAGTATGTGTGAAACGGGCTCCATCGGAACGCGTGTTCAGTGCAGCCGGCAACATACTCCCCACCGCAACCTTCTCAAACCAGCTGGTTTTCTTTATACAAAACATTTTTGGGAATAGATACCTGAATTGCATAACAATAATTGTTGTCTTAATTGTTTCTGGCCTTGTGTTTGTTTTAGCAATAAGTTCATTCGAGTAGCCTATACATTTGAGGTGATTTAATTGTTTTGCCGTTTTATTTGAGTTCTTTCATTGTGTTTTTTATTTATTAAAGCCTATTTCGTTATTTATTATTTTTAGGCTACCGTCAACCTGGTGTCACAGCCTGTCTATTTTAATGGACTATTTATTTCTGTAGCCCATACAGCGGGCAAGGGCTAAAACACATTATTAGAAAATACATTGTCTGGTGACATTTAAGTATTTCACTGCACTTTAACAAGAAATCTTAGCTTAACGGCCAGTGCAATATTTTTTGTTCATTGTTGTTCCGTCGTTAAGTCGTTTGAAATAAAGCTGCTTTTACTTTTTGACTGATTGCTCTGTTCAAATGTATAGGCTATAGCCTATAATTACAATATAGCAATTTGTTATTGTATTATTATAAGTATAAAATAAATGTACATTTATGAAAAAAAAATGCTTTAGGCTGATGATGATGATGCCGTTTTCGCCGTGGCTTATGTGAATTTGTGAATATAGGGCTAGGTTGATCACCTTGCAATTAAATTCTGAAACTATGTAGTTTTTTCGTCTTTAAAAAAACATTTTTTTCACTGAAGAGTAACTCATTTTTACATTTTAAAAGCGTGTGGTGTTGCACTCGCAGTATATATGCGGCACATAGCCTGTGAGTGCAACACCACGCGCTTTGATGTTGATGTGAATAGTAATGCTAAGCAGAATAAGTACAATTAATGTAATGATGATGATAATAATAATAATAACTATGATCATAATATTTTCATTTAATAATAATTTTTATTTATTTATTATATTCATGGGGAACGAGCCAAATATCGCCTTGAAATCGCCAACAGGTTCCGCTTTCGGCGATCTCTCTGCCTATCGTCGATACACGATACTATCGTCTATCGGCACAACCCTAGGTTGAACTCCTCAATCAGCTGGCGTTACCCGTTGCTATTTTTACCACAACGCAACTCGAAAATTGTTTCAGAGTTAAACAAAACAAATGAATTGCTTTGTAATTGTACTTAAAACACACTCAAACATACATGTGCACACAAACTCACCTACACAAGTCACAAACAGATCGGCGGGCGCGCACACACACACCTGACTGCTCTGTCTCAATCGCATGCATCATCACCAAAACATCCTGCCTCTCTTCCTCACGTTACTTTATCCCATCGTCCTACCTAGATATTTCCCTCTGCTGGTCACATTAGGCATTATAGTTAATCTACTATCAACAGTCTATCTAGGGAACAGGATGTGTTGAACAGGATATCAACACAGGGAATAGATTGAGGGGTATGCGCGCGCAGTGCGTGCGTGTGTGTGTGTGTTCGCGCCGATCTGTTGGGGTGTGTGTGTGTTCGCGCCGACCTGTGGGTGTGTGTGTGTGTGTGTGTGTGTGTTCGCGCCGATCTGTTGGGGTGTGTGTGAGAGTCTGTGTGAGAGAGAGAGTTTGTGTGCACATGTATGTTTGAGTGCGTGAAGTCGGACAGCTGTTTGTAAATCGGCTTTACTCGTTATTGCGGTGGAACGTGAGACTGAATGACTGCACTCGAACATGCACTATGGTGTCGGACAACACTACAAATGTCCGTCCCTTCAAATAATGCCCTATTTAAGGGTATAGGGTCGATTTCAGATTCAGCCCCTGTCGTGGAGACTGAGCAGCCCAACATCTCGATTTAGACAGAGCCTGTCGTGTGCGCGCCCGCCGATCTGTGTGTGACTTGTGTAGGTGAGTTTGTGTGCACATGTATGTTTGAGTGTGTTTTAAGTATAATTACAAAGGAATTCATTGGTTTTGTTTAACTCTGAAACAATTTTCGAGTTGCGTTGTGGTAAAAATAGCTACGGGTAATGCCAGCTGATTGAGGAGTTCAACCAATCTACGTCATCAACCTAGAACGCAAACAAAATGGCGCCGCCCATGGTCCAAATATAAAATCGATTTTTAAAATAACGTAGATCTTTCATGGGTTTTCTACTACATAATTCAGTAAGAGACATCATTTATGTTATATTAAGCCATACAAGTCTCAACACCAGGGGATCCCTTTAAAGGTCAGGCTCAGAAAAATTAAATAAAATCAATAAAAATCAAGCACTATCCACAACAAGACTGATTTTTCACTACAAAAAAACATGCACAAAAGTGTAGGGAGTATAAAAGATAATACTGACAACAATCACATAAAATAATTGTGAGGAAAGACCTGAAAGAAGGTTAATCTGAAGTGATGTTCATGTCTGTGCAACAACTTGCATGAAAATACCTCCATTACATGCTTATCTTATGAAATCTCTCTGTCATAAACCAGTGGAGCTAATCCATGACAGCCCAGCCCGTGTATCTCCGTGGACCGTGCCCCATCCTGGTGACCGCACTTCAGCAGAGCGCGTGTTGCCGTTCACACCACCTCTCTGATCGGATTCACCATTTATGTAAGCAACGTTCTATCTTTATGAATGCTGTATTGATCCTTCTTCCGAAAACAATTCCCATTCATGCTGGATCAGGAGTCAATGTATTATGTCAATGTATTAATACACCAAAATCGTAAAGCATGGTTGCACTCCTACATATCATGAAGCAAGCACTGTACATTAGTGGTGTGAACCTACACTGGTCACACGGTTCGGTTCAATTATGATTATCATGTCATCAATTCAGTTCAATGCGATATCACGATGCACTGCATCCTCGGATTCTCAGGGGGGGGGGGGGGGGGGGGTATACTGCTCTACAGTCATTTGAAAGTGATTGCAGTACCAGTTTTGACCTAGTGTTGTCACGATACAAAAATTATGACTTCGATACGATACCAGACCAAAATACCTCGATACCGATACTAAATCGATACCACGGTTTAAAAATAAAAACAAAAAAAACAAGATAATATGATTAAAATGACAACAGAACTTATTATTCATTGTTTTATTTTTTTACTAAAAATTCACTTGGCCAGCATTTTCCTGCCCTGGTTTTTGACCATTGCTCCTCTTATTGCTATAATAACAGCCAGTGTGAAGATCCTCACAGAGATCACATTATCAATCAAATTATCATTCACTAACCTTTCACTTCTCAATAGGTTGGGATGACCAAAATCTTATTTCATGATAAGTAATTTAGTAATTTAATATTTTTTAAGTGTAATTTAATAATTATAATATAGATTTTTAATTGTATCTTTGTTTTTAAAAATAATATAAAAAAAACGCAAATTACAAACAATATGACAAAAACAGTGCTTTATTTTTCAGTTACATTAGGTCTCTTTAACAGTAGCAAGTCAAGAAAGAAATTAAATAATCAAATATAAAACTGCTTACATAGTCTTCACTCTATAATTTAGCAATAAACTGATTCTTAATAAATATATATTTAGTTATTTAGCCAACCATGTGTTGGTTTTCTATTTTTCTTTGGTGTTTGACATTAATCACACAGAATGTCTGTATTAAGACCTGCACTGATCTAATTACCTCAACTGTATACTTTCACTAAAGACATATCCGACTGTGTTTACCTCAATACTCACCAGATCGTGAATTTTTACATATGTTTGACCATTCAAACCCAAATAATAATCCGCGAAAGAACTGAATGGTGATCGCATGTTTGTTGTCTGAAAGGCGCGTGTGCGCGCACTTTAGGTCAGAGTCCGGTAGCGCAAGCACGTCCGGCGCAACGCTTTTTCTTCTCATGCGCGCATATTTCTGGTGCTTTCTTTATGATGCACTGGCGTATATTTAACTCTTCTACTTTTAATGTTAAGTGAACAGTGGAAGCAGAGCTCTGCACACGTCCTGACACACATCCACGCACATTAAGAAACACAGCTCATATTAGCGCTGTCCTCCTTAAAGTACCGGTACTAATAAAAGTCTGTATCGTACCGTTTGTAATAGCAGGGTATCGCAATACTTTTTTTAGAACCGGTATATCGTGCAACACTATTTTGATCACAATCTTACATACACTTCCTTTAGCTTACACTACACGGCTAACCTTCTCTGCAGCAGGTTTTATTCTGGGTTAAAGATCACAAACCAAAACTGGACTAATCAGCTGCAATTAAAGATGCAATAAAGCCACACCACCAGTATCTCTAATTCCAAATTAAAACAGTTTATAGTGAAAAATTTTAGAGAAAATTGCTCATCCTTTGGTGCTAATTATTTATTATATTTATATTATATGAATTACACTTACTTTTCTTTTAAATAATATATTGATATAATTATTTTGGACAAATGTAAATATAATACATGCATTCATAATTCTTTTAAACAACGTGTATTCATTTGAGCTCTTTGTGAACCTATAATTATTAGGCTTTTTTTTTTTAATTCACATCATGCATTGATATAGTCCCGATATTCATTCAGCTGTCTTCTCAAACTATCGCTGCAGCAGAAGCATTATTATACACATAACTGTGATAAAGATGAGGACTAGACCAAAATCTCTACTGGTTGACAAATTTATACCAGTTAATTGTGTCTATAATCATCGCCGAGCCCTAAATGGCAGGAGGTTAATTGTTTTTATATGCTCTTACAGAATGGTCTGATTTGACTTAAAGAGCTGTCAAATAAATAAGAATCCATTCCTATTATCCTCATTCCACAGACAGATCTTAAGAGAAATAAAGTGAAAGATACAACCAGAATTTTAATCAGTATTGCACAAAATACTGGTAATTACTTGTGGTCACAAACACTTCCTAAGCTTCAGAACACGGGGCGCTTTGTCTTCAATTGTCAACAGAATGTCTGGAACCTATAGAAAACTGTGTCCGTCCTGTTTGTTGGTTTTCCCTGCAAACAGCTGAATGTGGAGAAGACTTCTTCACCAAAAGAATGAACAAATCTGAGCAAGCCAATATAAGCATAAAGATTAATAAAATATGTGCATTCTTTAAATATATGGGAAGAAAAGTTTTCCCTGGTCTTGTGTACTTGTAATCAGTTTCATTAAAAGTCTCACCACATTTAGGCAGCATCTAAAGAGTTTGGGCGGTAGGATTTATAAAGGAAAGAGTTCTCAAAGAGGCACACAACTCAAGTGATGTCATGGGAAATGTACTGCTCATTGGCAATTTGCATTTTCTTTCTTTGCTGTTGCAACGGTTGTGACACGAAGAAGATATTTGGATAAGTAGTCTTAATTTTAAATCGCTTAAATTTTGCCAATAATTTACATTTTATTTTACTAAAAAATATCTTAGCTTAGCTTGAGTGTAAAAATGTTTTTATGTATTAATCAAAAGTACCAGTTATAATGATGAATTTAAAAAAATTATAGCTTTTAAAATTCATTGTTATTACTGGTACTGTTGTTTAATAAAAAAGAAAAATGTTACACTTAAAGGGCTAGTTCACCCCAAAATGAAATTTATGTCATTAATGACTCACCCTAATGTTGTTCCTCACCCATAAGACCTCCGTTCATCATCGGAACACAGTTTAAGTTCACGTGATTTCAGCAATTCAGCGGTATGACGCGATCCGAACTGCTTAAATCACGTGACCCGAATTGGCGACCCGAATCATTAATCGATTCACTGATTTATGAACCGTTTGAATCTTTTTGGAGGAACACGGAAGAGAAGACAGTTTTTGATATTTTTGGACCAAAATGTATTTTCAATGCTTTAAGAGATTCTAATCAACTAACTGATGTCACATATGGACTACTTTAATTATGTTTTTATTCCCTTTCTGGACATGGACAGTAAAGTGGGCATAGACTGCATATGCTCTGGGACTAAAATATAAAATATCTTAAACCATGTTCTGAAGATGAACGGATGTCTTACGGGTGAGGAACAACATTAGGGTGAGTCATTAATGACATTTCATTTTTGGGTGAACTAACCCTTTAAGCCAAGCTAAAATATTTTTTAGTAAAATAAAATATAACTTATTGTATATGTTTGTATTACATTTTAAAATACTGTATAATAGAGTAGAACAATTTAATTGCAATAAAATGCTTCACAATTTTACAACACCAACATTTTAAACAGTAGTGTTCTAATGCAGGTTGATTGCAAAGAGCAGGGTAAAGGCCTTCATAGATAGTCCTAAGATACTGTGCCTTAAAACCAAACCAACACTAACACTTACATCCCAGAGCAAACATCACTCAAGTCCTGGCGCTCCATAATAGCATAATTGCACAGCAATTGTATGAACAGATGAGGCAGGATTTTGAGGTCCCATGATGTAGCCAGCAGTCATATCTCTTCCAGGATATGACCTAAAGAGCTTTTACCCTGGGAAAGACAACAGCACTTCAACACCAGAATCTAATGAATCTGTGGCTGTTAGTCTGTCTTTCCTTATTTGCTCTGTGAAATTTTTCTCTCCCTGCGCCATTTATTTTGTGCCCGTGTCATCTGCATGGAAAAAAATCCATCATCATCATCAGTGCTCTGATATCAAATGCCGTCATGAAACTAACACTAAACCAACAGCTCTGCAGGCTTGCGACATTGTCTGTAATTTTTCTGCCTCTCTCATTAAAAGCTAATCCATTACTCTAGAAGCCTTGATCAGCGGGGCTGGAGAAGAGCGGATGGCTTTTTACATTTTAGAGTTTACATAATGGAGGTCAGCCAGTGCAGCTCTCAGGCCAGCCTAGGATCGACTAGAAAACAAACCCTGGCCTTTGGTCTCTCGTCCAACAGTCACGAGCCAATTTTCCTAATGGCAAGTTACAATATTGATCCCTACTGAACTAATCAAAGCAATGTTAAGTCTGATATTGGCATATCCAACCATGAGATTGATCTGTTGTTAATGTGCAAGAAAACGAGGAGGAAAAAAAACAAACACATGAAAGGTCTTTGAATCGCGATCATATGCGACAACGAATAATATTAAACATACATGAAATAAAATGGGAAGCAAGAAAGCAAAGAGAGAACAAAAAGAAGATACAAATACACAAATGTACAAAATATATATTGCTTGGACTTCCAAACATAAGTTAAAAAGATATCAATGCTATAACTTAAAATTAACACATTTTGTATTTTAGCGTTTCATGTTTCCAGATTGTTCTAGTTGTAACTGAGAAAATGTTAAGAACCTATCTATCCTATCTATGCATGCATACAATCATGAAAGATAATGCCCAAAACCAAGTCATGTCAAACACGCACACATAAACGTTATCTACGTCCCTAGATAGTAAGTCTGTTGTGCGTACCGGATGCCACATTTAATCTCAATGTAACTAATGTGTGTACTCAATAACATCAGGACAGTAGCAGAGGCGTCCCACAGGGGTCATGGGCCGCACCCGTCAGGGATCTGAGCACTTAGACAAAACAAGAAAGGCAACTAGAGAGAAAAGATGCAAAAATGCTGTCCATCAGGCAGACGACGAGCCAAATCGCTTTCAAAATACAGACCCCTGACCCACATTAGCTTCATTCCACAGCCACATTTAAGCCTGATTCCCCAGGCTCAGACTCCTCCAGAGTCCAGAGAACCAGTATTATCCAGTACGTGCAAACTGTCTGTTTTCGCCAGGCGTTTGAGATTCGGCAGGCCGCATTATATGTGCTAATCCCGTGGCTTCAATACTGGGGATTGCGGCCAAGCAGCGTATATAATGAGTTTCCCCAAGCTCAACTGTGATTGGACGGGCAAATACCAAATCGCATGTGCTGATACTGGTTATTAATTCATATACAGTAAGTGGGTCATTAACAAAAGCACAGTCCAAATGTCACCATGGCTATAATCATCACAATGCAAAACGCTACAGAAAAGGACAAAGATACTTTCGTACACTCTTAAAAATAAAAGTTCACGTTGTTTTCACAGAAGAACATTTTGCAATCCCCAAATAACTATTTCTTTCTTAGCCATTTTAATAATCTATTGAGCACTTTTCCACTACAAGGAATGTTTGTGCCAATAATAAACTTTTATTTTTAAGAGTGTATTGTAGTGAACAATGAATCTAAGAGTGAACGTATACACACATACACAGATATCCTCATCCAACAAAAACAGATCAGTACACAATGGACAAACATGCATCAAAAAGGACAGTAACATATTAGATAAGTAGATCATTAACAGGCAGTTTACGAATAGCTAGCTGATTAAGTATGCATTATGTCACTAGGCACACCCACATGAAAAATGCACACCAGTCTCATTCCATTCACAATAGATCCTCAGTTGAGTGCAAAACTTTACGGCTGCTTCACCTGAGTCACTTAGCTAAGGGCACGGGACAAAAATGACACAAGCACACACACCAGTTCATCTGGGGCCGGTTGCACCAGCCGTGTGTCTGTTACAACTTTTAGAAGTTTTGATGTAAATTCATTCAATGAATATTTTTGCATTGAACCATTAAACTTAGCTGAAGCGTAACTCAAGGTATAAACTAAATATTTACGGAAGCCTCCAATCAGAGCTTACACTTGGAATAAAGCAGCAGACTGACTGAACTGCATCAATAAGCTCTTGTTTTACCTGACAGACTATAATTCTCTAGGCCTACTGTATATGCTGACATTTACACACACTTACATTTTAAGAGGAAGAACATTATGTGAATGGATTACTATTTTGTTAATGGCTCACCAACACAAACCTGTCCTAAACAGGTGTCTGCATAGGTCCGTGTTGCGCACGTCAAATAAAATCTAAATAAATGTCTGTTGATCCTAAGCCATTTCAAATGGCTTCTGGTCTGCTGCTCATGTATTTGAAGGCTGCTATTGGATCATTGAAGGTAAGCATACTTTACAGAGAGCTTACTAGCTACATTCTGCCTTAATAACAAATGGTGCAACCGAATAAAGAGTAAGGTGCAAACTAGCTAGTAGTTACTAAGCCACTAGTGTGGACTTTCATGTTCCAGTTTATGTAAGAAGTTACAAATGGTTGGTGCAACCCTACCCTGGGGCCAAAGGGTAAGTATACATAAAGATTATATATCTGCAGTGATCCATGTATCTATAAATGACAACTCACACAACAAACTACAGTATGTTACAAATACAGAAACAAACACAATATTAAAGTGACTTCACTTTCTGATTTCTCTAAATCAAAGACGGCACGCTCACCTCAGAGAAAGGCAGATCAAGAGAACATAGTCGCGTGAAATCCAGGCAGCGAGAGCTGTGTTGATCTCAGCCCTGAATGCTGCGGTGTGGGAAGCACGCAGACCGCAGCGGCTCATACATCTCTCACCATCAAATCACAGAGCTGGTCCTGAAATAGCTGATGAAACTCCCTCCACTCCACAAGATCAACACAAAAAAAGTACTCTTCGAAACAACACGGCCTCAGGTTTAATTCTCCTCTGGATTTGCAGTATAAGCGGTCTGAATATTTTAATATCTGACTACAACTGTAGGCTTGAGCTCAGAGTCTGAATAAGTGCTCCGTCCACACAGTCAAACAGATGTTCCCGGTCTAACTGGGACCGCCCTTCTTCCTCAATGCCACACCTCCTTTCTGCACTGTCCACTGGGAGACATGACAAGTGTAAAGTGAAAAAGAGATCCATGTTACAGTGAACAAAAACAAGAATGTGAATTATAGAGAACCAATTACTTGCCAGGCAAAACATTACTTTGCTAGGCAGAATAAAAACTGTTTAAGAAAAATTAAATAAAGAAGAAAATAAATAAAACATAAATATACAATTAAAAAATAAACAACAACAATTTACTAAAATTACTAAAATAAAATAAAAGGTAATTAAAAATACTATAAATAATACTAAAATAACACTGTAGCTAAGGCAACTGTCACGATTACTGAACTGTTAATGGGACAGATATGAATAACACCTCAAATTAGGGCTGCACAATTATGACCAAAATCATAAAAATCGGTTATTCCATTGAAACTGTAATTGCGATTATTAATTACAACTAGCACCGTGTCCTAACTACACGTGACGTCGCGACACACGAAAGAAGGTATCTTTTCCATGTTAATTAGAGTTTTTGTCTATCTATTTTAGAAATGGTTTCTATTTGTGCGACGTCGCGGCTGGAACAACACCACAAAACAAGGCAATGTTAATCTCATGTACTGTTTATGTGCTTTATGTAATGTTGAAAGTGTGTAATGTTCCTTTGAATATCATTTAGCGCTCCCAGCTATGTCATACTAAAAGCAGCAAAGGATAATTCACCTCAGATCTTGAAATTAACACATTGGAACAAGAGCGTTCAAACTGTGAACAAACAAGTATATTCTTTGACAATGGTTGTTTTAGTTTTAGTATGTATTTTTAGTAGTTTAAATTGTGTAATATTTGTAAATTTGATTATGTATTTATCATTTCCTTGCAAATGCTGTCAAGATTAATCTCTGGTGCAGCTAGAGCTCCGGCCACAAGCTGTTTGATTGGCTGTGGTTTTTGATTGATTTGTTCCATCTTGTAGTCGCGTCGCGTCGCGTCGCGTCACGTCACGTCGCGTCTGGTGTGGACAGACAAGTTGCTTTTCACTGGAATCTTATCGCGTTGCGTGTAGTTAGGACACGGTGTAGGGGTGTCCCCAATTAAGGATTTACTCATTTGAATTAGAATTGTCGAATCTCTCAATGGTCGACTCATAGTCGAATCATCTATGTGTGTGTGAATGGGTTAGGAGGAGCACGATACTAGTCAGCAGGAGGGTAAAACTATTTTAATTTTCCTTTACACACTGCACACAGCAACAACTTGTAATAAAGCGACCAAAACTACCTGTCAACTGACAGACGAACTGACAATGGCTTTCTTATTTAGGTTTAAATAAAAGGTAATGTGGTGGACAAACATTCTTAAAACGTTTTCTCATAACATTTTAAAGCTGCGATCTAAATACAGAACATCACACAATATATAAAAGAACATTTTGATAAAGAACACGTTGAGTGCGTTTACATGCACGTTCTTAAGCCGATTGTGCCTAAAGGGGGGGGGGGGGGGGGGGGGGGGGTTGCACACCGGACGCGAAGCTCAGCGCCGGGTCTCTCACACCAGATGCGCACATAAAACGCAAGTAAAATTTTGAATGGACTTCTGACAGAAGAGCTGCACGATGGGTGTATCTTGTAGCACAGGGTGAAATCAGTATGTACATTGACGATTTGAGGGAAATATAATATACATTTAATATAAAACCTTGAACTGGAGCTCTGTGGCGCGGCATGATTTTAAACAACTTCCTGAGTCGGCGCGGACAGGCACCGAATGCTACCATCGGTGTATGTCACTCATTTAAAACGTGTTGCAATTTTAAAGGTGCGGCGCGGCGTGTCTGGTGCGAAGATTAGCACCCTTAAAGGGGTCGCACACCAGGACGCGATCATAACACCTGCGAAGATTCAACTGTGAGAGATCGATGGTCGAATCCAGCTCCGCATATCGATGCAGAGAATCTTTGACTATTCGGGGTCATCCCTAATTACAACCATCACAATTTACATTGAATGATATTTTAAATAGCTTTACAGTATTGAAGCAACTGCGCGGTGTATTTTTATATGAAAATAAGCTGAAACCACTATCTGAAAACTTGTATTGCTTTTCTATATCATCATGCCTCAAATGGCAACTATACATTGGTTAGATTTTTTTTTAATAAATAGAACAACAAATAGAAAGAAGAAGAAAAAATTAAGCATGCAAAATAATCTAAGTGGAATTTCTTTTTGTAATACACCTTTAAACTGTTACGTAATCGTGGCATCTGTAATTGTAATCACGATTAGAAATTGTATTAATTGTGCAGCCCTAACTCAAATCATGAGGTTTACTGCGGTGCGGAGGAGGCGTGTTATTATTTTTCTTAGCAATCAGACTTAGGATTTTCAATTAGCTGCCATAAAATGAGCAAAGCAATACCATTAAACATGAATATCAAGACTTAAGGGGGAGAGGGGGGTCTTTGACTCTGGCTAATAGACAAACCACCTTAGAAACCATAAAGTGACACACTAACATTGTCAGCTAGTTTAGCGTGAACGAGCACCACATGGTTTCTTTGGAAAACATAAAAATCAGTTCAAACCCTTTATAAACATATTAAACTGATTTACACTGCCAACAATGTACTAACCCTCACAAAAAAAAAGATGTTTTCTTTACTAGCTTTCTCTACGTGCCTACAAATAAAGCCTGCTTTTGTGTTCACTGAAGATAGTAAACAAGTTAAAGCAGATCATGCAAGACTTGATTTGAAATTATTATAATTCTGAAAGCCTTCTGTCTATTAACTCCCGTTTACAAACCTTTAGCTTAGAAATACAGCTGGGGAGGACGATTAAAAAGCTGAACAGCTGTCACAGAACATCTTTACTGCAGAAACGCTAGCCATTTTTTGAGCTTTCAGGCATTTTATGCAAATCCTATCTGGTGGAATACATACTTCTGGAAATACTGTTTGCATAGACCATAAATACATCTTAAAACGTTTTTGTTATTAGTTTCAAAAACATGTTTCATTCAACACTGCACAGCATCTGCAACTCATTTTTCACCCGTAATGCCATTTTTGAGTTAAACTGGATTGATTCAATTGTGAAAAGTAGCCGTTCAACACCAGACCTGGATGGGAATTTGCTGTCGATATTGGTTGTGGACATTGTCTAACACTGACCAGTTATTGGTTAACATTGACCAGCTAAAAAGGAAGTTTCAGATAGGGATGCACCGATACCAAAACCAGTAGGGCTGTAATCTCCCAGTCGATTGTTAGTCGAAACGTTCTGGCTCGACCAAAATTCTGATTGGTCGATTTTTTGCCGCATTAATTTAATCAGTTTTGCCGCCTTCATCAGTTTCATCAGGTGGAAAGCAAAGCACTGATTGCGAATGGGCGTTTTTTTTAGGGCGCCCCTGTTTCACAGGACCTGTCTTCAGAACACCCCCCTTATTTTCACTTCTTTTGGATTACCCAACCCACTGGAGAAGAGAGACAGATGGAAGTAGGCTACTTGCCTACATTATTTAATTGTGAAAGTCCCCTTCTACAATGTCAACAAATACATTGGCAGTATTGCAGCATTTTTAAAAATAGAAAATGGGGGAAAAAAAGTTGAATGCAAATTTTGCAAGCAACAGTTTGCATATTACGTCATATCACCTAAAACCAGAAAGCTAACTTGTCTGCGTTAGGTTGCCCCGTCTGTTTTGAGTAGGCTATATATATATATCGGATTTGTCATATTTTAATGTTTTAGTGTAGGGTTTTTCAATTGGAGCCTGCGTGATGCGCTCTGCCAACTGTTTGTATTAGTTTTGAACGCTTTATTTTTCAATTATGCACTATATTTAGTTTCAGCTCTTGATCTGGCTTGTTTAATAAATTTTTCTTTTTTTATTAAAGTGGATGTGCCGTTTGTGTTTAAGAGTAAAAGCTTTAAGTTAGTCTATTCGTGTCTCAGCCGTGAAGCTGAGCTGAGCTCTATAAGTTCGAACTGCACAGAGCGGCTGAAATTATAGTGCCTGTCAGTTATAATATTACATTAGACAAAAACAATTGTCTAAATTATGTTGCATATTCCTCAAAAGTTATTGTGATGATATCACTAGTTAACAACATAGTACTATATTTTCAGAAATCATAGGCTATGATCTTGCACAGGTGCACGCGATGCAACGCTGTCTGAGCCGATAGACTCGTGTGTCAGACTCATTTTCAGTGCAAAAAAATATTTTATATACTGCAAATAGCCTACTAGTTTTTTATGTTTATTTATCATCCATTTAGGCAGACAACAAGGCTACTGCACACAGTGCGCAGCTAATTAATTTAAAGGTTTTTTCCTAATTTCAAATTTAAGTCGAAAATTTCAGGATTTCAGTCAACCAAGATTTTCTTTGGTTGATTACAGCCCTAGATACCAGTGCTCGGGTGTCGGTCCGATACTGTGCTCAAGCCTCAAGTACCCGTACTCGTAAAACTACTCCGATACAACCGCACCCGATACCACTTAATGGCAACACACTTCGGATGTGGAGCCACGCAGAAAGTTATAAAGGGTTATAACACCATGCTAAAGGGGGTCCGTGCTCTCAAAGCACACGACTGCGATGACTTCAGTTGTGGCGCTCACAGCTTCGCACCAGTGCGGACGCGGCGAGTATAAAACAAGCTTAAAGGGTTAGTTCATCCAAAAATTTAAATTCTGCCATTTATTACTGACCCTCATGTCGTTTGACACCCATAAGACCTCCGTTCATCTTCGGAACACAGATGAAGGTATTTTTGTTGAAATCTGAAGGCTAAGAAAGGCCTTCATTGGCCGCAAGTCATTTCATCTCTCAAGACCCATAAAAGGCACTAAAGATATTACAAAGCCCATCTCACTACAGTGAATCTACAATAATTTTATGAAGTGACGAGAATAGCTTTAAAAACGTTAAATGTGCACAAAAAAAATTCCAAGCCGATGAGCAGCAACACTAACATTTAATTGACCGTTTTCACCAAGTTGAATGTTAAAATGTCAGGAACAGCATCAATTTGTATAATTACTTTGTTAGAGTCATAAAGTGAAAAACATCTGATGAAAATAAAACATTGCTGGAAGAACTGTAATTGTATCATTAAGTACTAGTATCAGTAATACTACTCTGTATCGTAAGTAATTGTACTTGCTCTGAAAAAAGTGGTATCGGTGCATCCCTAGTTTCAGAGACTAAACAACTTATTACATTTTGATTAAAAAAAGTCTAAAAAAAAACATTTGTAATAATGTGCGCTGATATAGTCATGCTTGCACAATAAGACCCGGAGTTATTTTAATTTCATGTTGACAAAGTGTTGTCTGAGGCTCAGACAGCAGACATCTGATCACATACCTTATCATAAACACTGACTGATCAGTGTTCAGTTAGCATCAGCCCATATCACTCTAGCGACTGATCAATCCCTCATTCACGTCATTCCATTGATCTCCATAAACCAATCAGCTGTGCACTTGTACATAGAGTAGACACAAAAACATGTACACAGTGCTTGGTTGCCTTACTTGAGCAATCTGCTTCAGATATGAAACGCCATTATTTTCCAAGAATACTACTTGGAAGCAATAATGAAAGCCTTGGTTTCCAAGAGCAGATCACATTTCCTCCGTTTAAAGGACATGAACCAGAGTACATCTGGCTCTTTCCTTTTCTGTGTTGAGCGCAGGTCACAGAGGTCGGGTTGGGTCATTGTCAGGAAGTGTGGGTACTGCTAATGGGGATTTGTGTCTGTCAACATCAATTATTGATCATGAACTTTGCTCCTTTGCATCAGTGGAGTGGACAAATACATTCACTTCACTGCATCAGCACAACACCATTTGAGGTCAGAGTCTATACCAACTTTTTTAACATGCTAAACATTTTTTAATATAATATCTAAGTGCAATATCTTGGTTATATGTTGGAATATTTCTCCTAACTAGAACTTCTTTTCCTTGAGGAAACAGCTTGCTTTTTGTCTGGCTATCGCCAGACCAAGCTCAATTTAAGACTGATCATTGGTCTGGGGAGTCTGCTCTGTATTTTCTACTCCACAAGAGGTGTGATAAACGAGCTAATTCAAATGACTCTGTATGCAATTGGATAGTCCTTCAACCAATCAGAACACAAGAGGCATGATCAATGGGCAATGACCCATCGCTTCTCATCCCTTCTTCTTCTTGGTCTTTCCTGTAGCTCAATGAGTAGAGCATGGCGCTAGCAACGCCAAGGTCATGGGTTCGATTCCCATGGGAAAGCAAGAATTGACAAAAATGTATAATGTGTACCTTGAATGTAATGTAAGTCGCTTTGGATAAAAGCGTCTGCCAAATGCATAAATGTAAATGTAAATGTTCTCTATCCATCATCGTGTTAACCCGCCAATAGCGTGCCAGGTGGATAAGCCAGTCTGTGATTGGTTCCAGTAAAAGTGTAACAGAAGCAGTACAAATGAATGTACAGGTTTCCAGACTGATCTGCAGGGCAAATTCAAATCAGTGGCAGATCAGACTAGGTTTACCCAGTCTAGTTGTTAAAAGTTTTGGGTAAGTTTAGGTTTAAAGGGGGGGTGAAACACTCAGTTTCAGTCAATCTCATGTCAATCTTGAGTACCTATAGAGTAGTATTGCATCCTTCATATCTTCGAAAAGTCTTTAGTTTTATCATATTTATAAAAGAAATATAGGCTGTACCGAGTCTTTCCGGAAAAAACCGAGCGCCCGGAGGCGTATCGTGTGGGCGGAGCTAAAGAATGACAAGCACGCAAAGCGGTGACGTCCTCAAGCGTGGAGAAACCCATGGCTCTCTCAGCTAATACAGATAATGATCCAGAATCTAATCTGAGGGAAATAAATTGAACAGGAGAAACGGCAACATCAGGACGTCCGTCTCTGTGGTATGTAAGTTACTGTATTTAATGGCCTCTCCACATTTCTGTGTGTTTACTCGCAGTGTATGAGGACATGATTCGGTTTATGGACTATTGTATGCGACTAGACCTTAGAAGTAGCAAGCATACTGTAACGTTATACAGAGAACAACAATGGAGTAACCGTTAGCGCATTTGAATGACGAAGCACGCGATCGTGTCGTTTACTGATGTTTACTCATGCGTCCGTAGCCAAAAGCAGAGACATTTGAAGCAGTTTAAGTTAACTCACCGGCTGCTTCCAAAGACGGACCGAAACTTTATCGCTGGGACTGCTCCGTCAAAAACACACTTCTTTGGTATGATTTGGTGAAGTCCTGTGACAGCAGTAGCGTGTAAATCCATTTTGAGACGCAACTGAAACGATGTTTTGAAGCTTCCCGTCATTTCTGCGTTCAAATTGGTTCAAATGCAGCGCTGCCTTCCCAGAATGCTGTGCTGAAGCGTTGAAGTCGCTCGACATCACCCATAGGAATAAAGAGAAGCGCGGCGCCACATAAGTGTTCACGGACGACTGGATCTGCATCTGAGGGACTGTTTACAGCGTGCTCTAGTCACGCGCGCGCGCACCCTACCGGGAGAAGAGCCCGTACTGCCCATACAAGGACCTTCCGCTCTTATTAACGTCAAGTAGACCCATACTCAAAAAAAACTCGCCGAAACTTGTGAGAAACCGGAAGGAGTATTTTTGACACAGAAATACTCATCAAACGTCCAACATTAGTTTTTGAAACTTTGTCTATGTTTAGGATGGGAATCCAAGTCTTTAACAGTGTAAAAAGCTCAGTATGCATGAAACAGCATTTCACCCCCCCTTTAAGCTTTGGATAAAATGCAACGGAGACATCTTGTTTTGTGTCAGTTGTGCCCAAGAATCAACGCATTATGGCTTTATGCCTTTGCAGTTTGGATTACATCAGCAAATAAAAGTAAGAGAGACCAATTGCAATTCAGAAAAAAATATTACAATGACATCGTCGTTTTCATTGTCGATTAAAAATATTTTAACAATAAAAGATTTTAAGTCTAAATAAATCAGGTGGTAAAAAAATGCTTGAGTATTAATTTTTAAGTTATAAAAAAACAATTCTAAAATGTTGTGCATGTACAAAAAAAAACTGATAATAATATTTTAAAAAATCAGCTAATTTGAAAAAAAAAAAAAAAAACTAGGTTACAAATTAAAAATGGCAGGTTTTAAGTGCTGTAATTTCTCTATATTTTTATTCCCATCTATTTCTCTGCATCAAATCTTTTGTCATGGCAAAAATAAATAAAATAAAATAAAATAAAATAAAATAAAATAAAATAAAATAAAATAAAATAAAATAAAATAAAATAAAATAAAATAAAATAAAATAAAATAAAATAAAATAAAATAAAATAAAATGCTTCCATGATGTGCAAAAATGCATTCATGTTTAATTAAAGCAGCATTAGGTAACTTTTACTTTCAGGGTCCCCTTACAGATATTGTCCTCTACTACTGTCGTAAACTCTGTCATCCTACATCAAGTGATGCGCACGTGCATTTGTTGAAATGACAACCATGATAGCCCTGAACTAGTGATGAGCGGGTCGTCTCATAACTCTACTGTATGTCTATTTAATGGTCACGGGTGTGGGGCGGGTTGTAAAAATATATACAGTGGTGTGGGGCGGGCCAAATAATTTCATAAAAGCTGGACCCGCAGGTTGGAAAAAAAGCAGACCCGGTGCATCACTAACAGTTCCCCTGAACACTGCAGGAGGAGTTCACATGCAGTTGTTCTGCTTGCGTCGCGTGTGAAATGTCTTCATCCCAGGTACAGTCAGTGGCATATGTTTCAGCATGTCATATGAATATAATTTCATGGGTTTTATTTTTTTCAAACGCCAAATGATCGCGATGCTCACGTTTACAAGCCAGCGTCATTATAGTAGCCTAGTCTATTGGTTACCATTTTACAGAATCTATGATACTTCAATTCAATGTTTGAGTGGTAGGTAATAACCATAGCAAGCATGACAGCATCAGTTGGGCACGCCTCCCTCAGCTCACACCAACAAGCAAACGTTGGCCCAATGTTGATCCTCGTCCTGCCTTTAATCTGATCACTTTTTTGTTTCCTCTTATTGCTTTCCTCCAACAAAACCTTTGCTTTCTTATTTTTCTGTGCTGCTTCGGACTATAACATCCGACAAACAAACAATAGTTGAGCTCGCACGTCCGATTTTAAGGAAGTGGGGATGGTGGTGGATGTGACGTATATGCTTTTGTATGCTTATGCTTAGGGCTGCACGATTAATCGGAAAAAAATCACGATCTCGATTCAAACATAAATACGATCTAATTTCTTAATGTTGGCGATTCACTTCCGTGTATTTCCCTCAGATCGTGCTGCGTTCATGCGTTATTGGTCACACCAGAGCTTGTCACGCTCACACAATAACAAAACACTAACCAATCAATCATAAATCTCCACTTCTCTCCTCCCCCTCATTGGCCACGTTCCGCTGTTACTGACGTGTAACAAGGCGGCAGACCTAAATGGAGTCAGATGATGTAATAGTACAGAAAAAAGGAGTACATTCCACCGTGTGGAGCTTTTTCAGGTTTAAATCTGAAGACGATGCACAGAGTTATATTTTGCAAACACTGCTTTTCCATCTTCGCAGCACCGCAAGGTAACATCACTACAATCACCTCAAACGTCAACACAAAATACATTACGAGTTAGCCGTCTTTGATCGTTAGTTTGACATGTTCTTCGGCAGCCGATTAATGACCACTGCAATCACATTTTACCTCATACGAAATTCTGGCAGTGTCAGAAGATTTGGCGCACAGTCCTGCAGTGTGACTTCTCCTACGACGACAGTCAAATATCTCCGTTTTTCAAGACAACTTATGACCAAAACGAAAGCTAGAGATTTCTTTGTAGCCACCATTCATGCGTGTAGCCTAATGCTGCTGACTGTCACCGAACGCGTCATTCATTGATATAAAACTCTGGACGAGTTTTCTTTCGTGATCCGTCTTTAGCACGCCTTGACTATCGAACATTCTGACATTAATGACAAGTGAGATCTTAGTGTGACATGGCTTACAGTGGCGATCATGTTCGTACAGTCTGACAGTTCGTACAGTTTCCCGTTTACATGCCAACCAGTAAACTGACAATGCAAGTATACCGCGTTTACATGACTTTATTAATTTATTTCCTTGTAGTGACAATTATAATGTCCCTATCTGACTGAGAGTTTTTCAAATGTTACGTCAGTTGTGATGATAAATAAAGCGTGCACCGTGTCACCGGGAGATTTACGGCTCATATTATTCCTCATATGCAGTTACAGCGTTCTGACTGAACCTCTTCTACTTCTGCTGCTTGAACATATCTTTACAAATTTCTAGGTCTTAAAAGAGTCTGCGTTTGTGATATATGTCCTTATTTCATGCAAACCGCTAGCTCGCTCCGTCTGGATTAGGGCTGGGACAACGCGTCGACGTCATCGATGACGTCGACGCAAAAAATACGTCGACGCAAAATATGCGCGTCGATTCGTCAGACTCAAAATAAAGATGGCGGCGCCGGAGAGTAGTAGCAACCATAGATGTACATAATAAAGTATATTATGTAATTAAGTATATTATTTATTATGTATATCTATGGTAGCAACACGAGTGGCTCCTCAGACTTTCAGAAGTGCAAGGCTTGCGGGTTGGCCACAGTCTATGGGGTTGGCGCGCAGTGAGCACGGAGCATCACAGGTATGCGCGCACGCGTTTTGTTGTCACGGCTACATAAACAAATTTCTGCACACAGGAAGACAGATGTTTTGGTAATATTTGATGTATTTTAATCACAAAAACAAACGTTTACATCAAGTGAAAGCATCAGACACATTGGCTACGTTACCTATATAATAAGCTGTTTTAAATGTAAAATGTTCGATGTCTAATCGCGCTGATGTGACCGAGGGTATCCATCCTCTAAGTGAGCAGTTTCATCCCAGGACTATTCCGGTTTTAAACGGAATATTGGCGCCCATAATGCACTCTACATGTAACTTTTTTCACTGTCATGCCGCGGATGCGCATGGCGTTTCTGTTGCGGGTCAGCCACGGGGCTGTGTGGCGTTTTCTCTGCCTTTGCACACTAGAAGCGTGTCTGACGCGGCGCTGCTGCTGCTATTGATGCGGAGGGAAGCCCTATTCCTAATGTTAAACATAAATAGCCTACTGATACAGCAAAGAAAACGTCGGGAGTAGCCACATTAGATTAGATTAGATTAGATTCAACTTTATTGTCATTACACAAGTACAGGTACAAGGCAACGAAATGCAGTTTGGGTCTAACCAGAAGTGCAATAGTAGAAAGTGCAGTATTTACAGTGGTTGAATAAGTGCAGGACATGGTTATGTACTGATATAAATAGAGATGATTATTGCTATAAACAGAATATACAGGTTAATATGTACTATATAAATATAATATACAGACAACTATTACTATAAACAGACTATACAGGTGAATATGTACTATGAATATGATCATAGAATCAATGTGTACAATAAGTTAGAAATAAGATGAGCAGTGTAGCAATGTATGATATAGTGCAAATGAGCATATTCAAGTTAAGGTGGAGTAGTGCAAGGTGCTTAAGTAAACAGCTGTCGCTGTATTAAACAGTCTGTAGTGCAAATGAACATTCCAGTAGTGCAAACGAAGTAAAGGCAGATGTGAGGGGGGAGAGGAGTGTTAGCCATGTATGAGGGGAGTTGGGTCAGCGAGGGTTAGAGTTCAGCAAAGAGACAGCTTTTGGAAAAAAACTGTTCTTTAGTCTGCTGGTCCTGGTCCGGAGGGACCTGAAACGTCTGCCGGAGGGCAGGAGAGTAAACAGTCTGTAGGCTGGGTGAGAGGAGTCTTTAAGGATGCTGCGAGCTCGATGCAGACAGCGTTTCCTCTGGATGTGCTCGATGGCAGGTAGTGGAGTCCCTGTGATGCGCTGGGCAGTTTTCACCACCCGTTGCAGTGCCTTGCGCTCTGCAATAGAGCAGCTCCCATACCATACTGTAACACAGTTGGTCAGGATGCTTTCTATTGCGCAGCGATAGAAGTTCACCAGGATAGTCGAGGAGAGTTGGTTCTTCCTCAGTGTCCTCAGGAAGAAGAGGCGCTGGTGAGCCTTCTTGACCAGGCTGGAGGTGTTGGTTGTCCAGGTCATATCCGCCGAGATGTGGATCCCCAGGAACTTGAAACTCGAGACACGCTCAACAGCCGTTCCGTTGATGTGGATGGTGTCATGTGTGCCTCTTGAGTCTTTCCTGAAGTCCACGATGAGCTCCTTCGTTTTGGTGGTGTTGAGGAGCAGGTTATTTTCAGTGCACCATGTGGCCAGGTGCTGGATCTCCTCCCTATAGGCAGTCTCATCGTTGTTGCTGATGAGACCAATCACCGTAGTGTCGTCTGCAAACTTGATGATGGAATTAGATCCATACACAGGCTTGCAATCAGAGGTGAAGAGGGAGTAGAGAAACGGGCTAAGCACACAGCCCTGTGGTACACCAGTGTTGAGTGTGATGGACGTGGAGCCTGATCGAACATTCTGGGGTCTGCTGGTCAGGAAGTCCAAAATCCAGTTGCACATTGAGGTGTTGATGCCCAGGTCTCCCAGTTTGGCTATTAACTTGGTTGGGATGACAGTGTTGAATGCTGAGCTGAAGTCAACAAACAGCATACGTGCATAAGTGTTCTTATTGTCATATCTATGATATGACAATATCTATGATATAACACATATCATGTGTTATATCATATCTATGATATAACACATATCTATGGTATTGATGGCAAAATAGGCTACAGAATATTTCGTTCTGTATTGACAGTTGCAATATTTCAAAATCGATAATTGACGTTTTTTATTATTACAATTAGGCCTATATCTGCATTTATGTAAACCTACAGACTTTCAAACATGAAAATGTAATTTAATAATATGTATTCGTGTCAACATGATATATAAACATCTTTTCCTATTCTATTTTGCCTGGAGACGCTCCCAACACACGTGAAAAATAGCGCTCTTCTATTTCCAGCATGCACGCGTTTTCCGCGCGTCACAGGCAGTGTGCAAACTCCAACCTGTTAACATGGGAGCCGAAACAAAAACGGACACGCCACGCAGCCGAGACGCTCACGCTTGCAGTGTGTCCCCGGATTTGATTAACCAACTTGTTGATATTTAATCGATGTATTACAGGCATAGCCTGTAGGCTGAGTTGCATACATAGAAAAATCGTATAATATGTTTCTTTGTTGTAGGTTAATACTTATTTATTTGTGTGTGTGTGTGTGTGTGTGTGTGTGTGAGTGTGAGTGTGAGTGTGAGTGTGAGTGTGAGTGTGAGTGTGAGTGTGTGTGTGTGTGTGTGTGTGTGTGTGTGTGTGTGTGTGTGTGTGTAGCCTACTTTATGTTTTCAAGGTTTTATTGAATGCATTGCTCTTGTATAGTCTTACTTTGGAATTTTAAGAGCAATAAACATATTGCAATGTTAAGGAATTCGTTTTTTCATTCAGATAATTAAATCAACATGTATAAATAGCTATTAGGCAATTAATGGGGAGATAATCGGTAATCGAATCGAATCTTAACCGAATCGGACAGGAAAAATTAATCGTTAGATTAATCGATGCATCGAAAAAATAATCGCTAGATTAATCGTTTAAAAAATAATCGTTTATCCCAGCCCTAGTCTGGATGCATTTAAATCTGCTCGAAGTTTCCGTTATTGTCCCCCATAACACATGCGCACTTGGATAAGCCGACGAAAGCAGGTTAATGCGTTTACATGCAGCGCGAAATCGGGGTAAAAGGCAAAAACTCCCTGTGTCGACCGGTTTATGCTTACGCCGTTTATGACCTTACTCCGATAAAAGAAAACGGGTTACCGTGTTTACATGACCATGTTCATTGTTGGCTCATTAGGCATAATCGGCTTAAATGTGCATGTAAACGCACCCACTGCCAGCGAAGATGACCCCATAGTCTAATGAAAAAAATACAAGGGACAATATCCAATACCGTCTTTGCTAGCAAGGAAATACCTCTGTATCACTGCTATAAGTTCCCCATCAGAAAGGGTTTTTAGCACAGGGGGAAGATTATAACATGCCAGCGTTCCTCCCTGACACCTCAAAATGTTGTTCTTGGCCAAGAACCTTTAAGGTTATGTGGCGATTGGAGCAAAAAGCACAGTTTCTATTTAGTTATTTTAATTTATTTTTGTATATTTTAATGTTCTCTTATGTTCAACAACATAGAGCTTTAAAATTATTATTATAAGGTGTCTAAACTAAAGAAAAGAGGTAGAATTTTTTTTGTTACTCCTGCACTTTATTATACTGAATGTCGTGTTTTGTTTTTTTGTACTTGAGTGCAATACATTTTGATTGAAAAAAATGAGAATCGTGTCAGAGAATCGTGATCTCAATTCCCATGGAGAAAAATCGTGATTCACATTTTAGCAAAAATCATACAGCCCTACTTATGCTTATGTAGTTCTTTTTGTTCTCGGGTTACTACCCAAAACTCAAAGTTTAAAAGTACGATTAAAAACGATACAGACCCCATCAGGCTATGGCAGACGTGTCATTCAACCTATTGTAAGTCAATGTATCATCACAAGAGTCTTGAAAATATATTATGAAGGTTGAAAAGTTACCTAGTGCTGCTTTAAGTACATTACTTTTGCACTTTCATCTACTGATGATTAAATTAAAATCACTTTAAAATCAGTTATTGTGTAGATCTCGCATTGATTAAAAAAAGACTTAGTTGACATCTTTCTTCAAACCTCAGGCAATTGGCAGGGGACTTCAGTCACTTACCGCCTACATTACAGCAACAGCCTTTAATCACGCCTCAACATATCTGAACACCCGCACTGTGAGACGAGGACACTATTTCAATCATTTCTTTTCTTCAATCAGTGCAGCACAAAATGCAAAGCATTTAATCAGATACAAACTCAAGTATGAGAGAAAGAACCCGATCTGATTCTTCAGGTTGTAAGGCGTGTCTTGAGTAAACATTCAGATTCTGAGCGTATCCTGAGCGAGGATTTTTCACACCCTTAGACTGCCAGGTAAAGAGACGGGTGTGGGAAGTGGGTGTGCCTGCCCTGATGACAGGATGTGCATCATGTAGACCCATGGGCCTGTGTGAAAGTGTTTATAGTATGACAACACTCGATCTGCAGAGGGCTATTCCACCACCCACCACTGACCTTCACCCAGGATATCCCAGAACAATCTGCTCCTTTCAAAATACTATAACAAAGTGAAGAAATAGAAACTTTCCCTTTGGCCAAAAACCTCCTACGGCGGAATGGATAAAAGCCTGGCTCTAATAAACCAGAACGGGGATGCACAGAAAAAGTATGAAAGTTACAAAAGGCCAGCAGAAATCATTCATTTTATTTACACAAGAGTCATTTTAACACACCCACTCATTACACAGCAAAAAAAGCCTCTTTTGTGTTCGTAAAAGAAGGGATATCCTGTTTCTTCATGTCACTGTCCAAACACAGTAAAATTCTAATAGTAAATCTGCCAGAAAGATCTTGAAAACACAGCAGCCAGTCCATTGGGGGACAGTGTCCTGTCCTCTTTATTTGATATGAAACAAATCTAATCCACAGCAGTTCAAAACAATCTGAGATATGATGTTCTGTTCGAATAAAACCCACCCTTTTCTTCATTAAAAGTCTATGTCTAATGTTTAAAGGACAATATAGTCAATGTTTTGGGTTTGGATACATTTTTTTTTTCATTTAAGGTGTGTCACACATAGGCGGATGAATTCAAGGTGACAACTCAGAGCCTCGCCCTTGAGAGACAACCTGTGATTGAATTGCACTTAAACATAGCTTCATATGACAGCCAGTGTTGACAAGCACCATTTAACCATTAAGTCTGACAGCTAGTGGTAGCTAACATGGAAATAATTAAGTCAGAGACATGACCTAGCATTCCCTAACCCTACTGCAACTATTATCGGCCTCATTAAATATAGAAGAAAGTGAATAAATAGTTCGTTTTTCAGAAATAGTTCTGGCAAGACTGGTGGCGCAAACAGTCTTGCTTTTGTCCGTAGTCTAGGGGATAAAGCTGAGAGCTCTGTGGCCTTTCTTCCACTCCGCAGGATAAATGTAGTCAGTTTTCCCCACCATTATTGCTCTAATGTGCACCCTAAGGGCTTCTAGTCTTTGCCAAACCAGAAAAAGCATACTGGTTCACCCTGGTAACAAAAAGGGCAATAAAATTCCCCCCGAGGATAACATTGCCACTGGCTACTGTTTGGAAACACCCTACCGCATGTGCCGGCTCCAATCCAGAGCCAATTAGAGACCTTCAGACTTGATTGCATTTTCAGCCTCAGCGGTCTTGTTAGAAACTTGCATTTCCACTTAAGTTAAACCCACATTTGCACACATTTCATGGCCCACTGAAATGTTTAGTTAACAATGGCAGGTCGCAGGCATTCCCTTCTGCAATGCTAGCTAGCCCCCTCGGCTTTTGAATACAATGACTTCCAAAACATCTTTGTTTCAATCCCCAAGAGTATTAATTGTCGGCCTGTCTTCCTGGTGCAAGTGGAGTTCAAGGCTACGGCGTTTCTGCTGCTTCTTTCCTAAATGACTTGAACCTCTGAAGTGGATTCAATGGACAATGGCTGCTGGCCACCACCTTCTCCATCTGGTGAATCCATCACTTAAACCCATTCCATGTAGAAGCAGTGTCACGCCTTCCCATGTGTCACTGAGGACAAGAGGTTTCAAGCTGGATGAAAGAAGAAAAAAAAGAAAAAAACTTTCGGCTTCTACAACAGATCAAAAAAGAAAAGGAAGAGAAAAGGGAAAAATAAAAAATAAACCTGTATCATTGGGCCTTTATAAATAAAAATATAAAGCAGCATATTTTAGGGGGTCCTTCTCAAAGGCATAATCATATTTGACCCCTGGCTAGGGATAAAAATCTATGCTAAATGACTACTAATTAGGGAAAATGGCTAATTGCTTTGAATGTTTGGGTTGTACAACATAATATAATCTATTGCATCCATTAAATCACATACAGTAGACTGTATGTTCCACACCTGTCCCATGAAAACATTAGATTAACTCTTCATTTTAACTAATTTTACCTCATTTTGTTTATCTAAACTAGCACCTTTCCACGCATCATAAAGCTTAAAGTCTACTATATCCGAGTATACTTATACAGCAAGAAATTTTCATGAATACCAGTCAAACGCAAATGCACTGTCAAAGTAGAATGGTATTAGCAAACCTTTAGTTGATCTCCATTAAGGAATGCCACTTGGGCTCTTGCGTCAGATGTATGTTGCAACAGGATGCCATGGGCTGTGGCCATGATAGATACTACAGGAACCAGTAGAAAGGACAGATCAGCTCAATGGTATTTGGGTCCCCTGCCCAAACTGAGAGCCTCCTGCCTTGGGTGGTTAAAGGTGCAATGCTTTTTGGAGCACTAGGGTGCCAAGCAAGACCATAATATGAATAACATGAGATCAGAGCATTGTCCGAGCTTTATCCAGGAGAGAATGGCAAATTTAAACAGCTACACTGGGCTTTTGTTCCTCTACACTGGACAGAGCTGGGATAGGCCTCCCAGAACACCTCCTTTATCTGAGGCACACAAACCCTGAGGCACATCAACATCCACACACACACACGACTCCTTCAGCAGGCTTGTGCAGTTCAGAATACAACCTGATGAAGAAAAGGCTGGCACCAGCACTAGAAGACAAGCATGTTAAAAAGAGATCAAAAGAGAAACTGAACGGTGGTACCTCTTTCGCCCGACCGAGTTTAATACAGTTCAATGTTTTACACTGTACGCACCCAAGCAGAACACGGACTGCTTTTTTTAATCCTACTTTTGACAAGACCTGTATAAGACATCACACAGGTGAAGCAGACCTGGCTCAGCCTCAGACGTCACACCAACGTGTGCTGAACATCTGATGTATATGGCACTTATCTAGAAACTTCAGGAGTTTTGAAGTCATCATCTGATTGGTTGAATTCTACTACAGGATGTCCAGGATACATGAGTGTCATGTTCTTTAAAGGTCTGCCTGGAAACAAATGTTGTGATGAACTCGTGGAAGACAAAGAGCACTAAATGGCTCAACTAAACATAGATTTTCAAAAGTATGTGAAGTTCGCTGCTCACAAGACGCAGAACAAAACAACTGTGATTGGTTGTATTACAAGTCAGTCAAACTGCTTAGCCAATGAAAGCTGCAATAGAGTCCAAACTTTCTGCTGTCAGTCTAAAGGTCTAGTTATGCGAGATGTGCCCCACACCATACTGGTCAATTATATTCAATACACTTTATTGACTTAAAGGCAACTAAACAATATTGCCTTTGCATCCTTATTGGCTCACAGATGGGTTTTATTACATTGGAATTAGGGGTGTCCATGGTTAACCGATTGACCGATTAACCGTTAAAAATTGCGTAACCGAGTGAAACATTTTGCTCGGTTAAATGGCGTCAATGACGTGCCTTGAATTTGCTCCCAGACATTTGTAGTATCCATAGGGTAGTATCCACAAGAAGAAGTCATGACCAGCTTTCTAAGCGGGCAAAGATAGCGTGGGAGCACTTTAAAAATGAGAGTGACGGGGCAAAATGCAAGTATTGCAATGCAGTGCTTACCGCATTTTTCAGGCTAGTTGCTCCGGAGTATGAGTCGCATCAGTCAAAATATGCGTCATGAAGAGGAAAATAACATACGTCGCACTGGACTAAAAGTCGCATTAGGGCAGAAGCAGAGCGGGAGCCGCGCGCGCTGTGCATAACGGATCAGAAGAAAGAAAGTTTGAAGTGAGAAACTTGTGAATGACTAGAGAAAAGCAGAGGTTACTTTAACTGTAATGAAGAAAACAAAAAAGCTAATCGCGGACTGAAAGCAAGATGGCCAGAGCTGAAGGGACGAGTCCACAGATGCTTGAACTCTCTGCCGGGAGAGGCTCATCAGCCGCGCGAGTCAAACGCTGTGTCTGTGTGAATCATTCTCGGCTGCATATTTTACTAACGTTACATGCTCTAATCATGCAGGCGCCCTCGCGGCCACTTGCATTGCTCGTGAACTGGAGCGCATCTCATCCTAATTTAACGAAACTCAGCGTACGCCTCGCAGACATGAAATAGATCTTAAGAAACTTGAAATGTCTTTTAACAATTTAAAACGAAAAGAAATAGGCTACTCTCTGATTATGTAATCCATGATGTGCATTTCTCTATATAGGCGCGTTCACTACGGAGATGGCGGTCGTCAAATTAATAAGCTAAAAATAACCCCGACGCACACTATGGTTAACCGAGTATTAACCGCTAAGGGCCTCGGTTAACGGTTAATGAAAAACTTGAAAACGTGCAGCCCTAATTGGAATTAATCTACAAACCCGCCTAAAGCATTGCAATGGCTTTATGATTTGATGTTATACCTGCACTTTATATTCAATGATGTTCAAAAATGTTCTTATGCCTGGCAACCCTTATTATCACCATAAATAAATCATTAATATAATATAAATAATATAATATAATAATATTATATATTAATGATAATATAAATAATCAACCATAAATGTAATTCCTGGGATTTACATTGTTATTGTAACTTTTTCATACACCTCTCTGTATTGTAGTCTTGTTTCTTGGATGCTTAGGTACTTGTACATAAGTCAATATGGTTTATGCTGTTTATTACACTGATTATAATTATCGTATCTAACTCCTCTTTCCCTTATTTATTTACATTTATTTTGTCATTATTTAACTATTGCATAATTCTCATTTTTATTGATGGTCATTATATTTTGTACTATAAGGCAGTTTGTTCTGGGTAGGTTGTAAAGGGATTGAAAATGTAAAAAATACAGTCTCTGTACAAACAATACATTTGTCTGAGGGGAAAAGCGGGGGGGGGGGGGGGGCAAATAGTTGATGTCTTTATGACAATATATAAAGTTTGTTCATAATGCAACTTCCTATTCACCTAAAGGGTGAATCTAACAAAAACATTACCACTAAATTTTACCACTAAATCTAAATATATTAGTATTTTTTTTTAAAGAAAATTATAACATTGCATTTTTTCCATTGTTATGACAATGAAGCCCATTTTCTTTATAGTATTTATTATAGGCTATTGTAAATATTTTAAAAGAGTGATACTGAAAATAAGAGATATGGAACTTTTCCGTCCACTTGACTGAGGGCGTCTATAAAAAAAAAAAAGTGTAGTTTGATGACATTAAGTTTGAGAGCAGAATCTTGGGAAATGTGGTCTTCACCCCACAGCCTGTGGGAAATGACTCGGACAGAAATCATGTTCATGGATGCGATTATTAACGTTAATATGAAGCACAGCAGGACCGAGTTGAGGGAGCTGAGCAAGATCGTTGGAGCGATTGTCACACAACACACAAGAGCAGCGGGACTTTTATTATGAAGGGACACAGTCGCCAGCTCTATTTCTGCTTTTTCAGTGTGCGTATGAGGTTACGCAGCTCTGTTTATCATATTAAATACATTTAAGTGTGTTTAAAATGACGTTACTCTGTGCGTTTGCTCAGCGGCTGCTGTGACACTTGTTGCACACTGCTAAGAGTAAAGCGCTTCTGCCAAATTAAACCAGGAACCGAGGATAACGCAGATATGACACAATTGACAGGCGACTCCCTCAGACAGACGGCTTGGTTAAAATAGCAATTTTCTCACAATTTACAAATAGTTGAAAACATTTGGGATATTGTAAGAACTCATCTGAAGAAAATATATAACACTGGCCGGGTGGTTTTTGGATATTTTACTACAAAAATACTACAAAGTGCACCTTTAAATAAAACACCTTTTCTTTTGATTTTGAGGTGAATTATCACCCAGACATGCTCTCGATGGGTTTATCTTTTAAAGTTATCTACTGTACTGTAGATGTGACAAACGAAGAATGTCAAAACAATAAAAGTACTTTAGGCAAGCAAGAGACATCCCTCACAGTGCTTTAAAGAAATCTCTGTTGCCATGGATACAGTAGAGAGGTTGTCATCATGACATGGACTGAGGGTTTTGGGTATTCTCTTTAAACTTGAAACTAGATTACAATATCTGTATCTTATCAAAGAAACGTGAGAATGTGATTATCAGATCAGAAAATCCAAACCGACTTGTTCTTCTCTTACTTCAGTTCAGTCTGCACAGCAAAAGAAAAGCAGTTTCAAATCCCACAAAAGCCAACATATTACACATATTTCTATTTACAATGTATTTCATCATACGTTACGTACAAGAGACACAGAAACTACACATAACACTTAAAACCTAAAAAAAACACTTGACCAGATTAGCTCAGAGACAGAGCCCATGGGAGGGTGGAGACTTTAGTCTGGTATCGATTGCACTCTGAAAGAAGTCCCGGTATCATATCTTGGCACTATTTTGACATTCTCTAGCCCTGATACAGTGGAGATGTGTCAATGTGACCCCACCTCTGTAATTAAAGACATCTCCCACACGTCTAATGTCAGCATCTCTACCAGCCTCCCCAATTAAACAAAACAAACTCTCGTTGCTGTGCACGACCATGTACAAACACACACACACACTCTTCACATAAACCATCAACCCTCTCCCAAAAACAAAAACTGCAGGCAGTGCCGGGACTGCAGGCAGGAATTCTGGACCCTGCTGGAGGGATTTGGCCTATCGCCCAGCATGTTAAGCACTAGAGGTGTGACTAAACGAGAGACGCTGAACACTGCACGGTGCAACAAATTAATAAGGTCAGACGGCCCTGGATGAGCAGTCACGGATATAAAGGAATGTGGCAATGATTTTCGATGTGAACGAACCTGCATTACATCCATGAGCGAGCAGCAATTTCAGTCGCATCAGACTCTTTGCTTTAATGCTTACATTGTCACTGCAAGTCTGTGCTTGTGAGCTTGATCACAGAAGAACGCTATAACTCCTTGTTATTGCAATAATTTAAAATGCTGAGGTGGATCGCGTGCAGGCGTAATTGTTCCACTTCCAATTGTTCCATTGTTTCACTAATAATCACACAAGAAAGACCCCAAGTATTATATTTTTCATCCAAACAATCAGCAAACAGACCACACACACAGTCTATCAAGATCCAACCAAGATCTTCTTGGTGAAGCCACTGCATGTAATGCGAAAGACCCTGACATTGCTTTGATAAGCAGTTTTTGCCAGATTTACATATAGCTCCTTTTGAAAAAAGTTAGTTTGTGTGGGACATATAATGAATAGGCTGTGGCTGGTGGAATCAGGGAGGGATATGATCAATATTTTGAAAAAGAAGTAAAGTTTAGATGCATGCATATCTACCATGAATGTTGATTTTGTCAAAGCACACAAACATATCACATGAGCTTAAAAATAGCCTTAGTTTTTCCCTTAGTTATACAAGTCACAAAAACCACAGTATCAAACGCTTATTACAGGAAAAACTACAACAAATGTGCTTTTATTTTTTTTAAAAAAGCATACTCTGTCAAGACCACAAGTATACTATATCACCACTTCTGCTGTTGTGAATGAACAATATATGTCTTCTAATAATCTATGTGGGTTTTTCTTGTAAAACATGTCATTTATTAAAACACAGCTCACCAACATTTCTACTCCAGTGCATGAAAGTAGATCATTTCCATTTGCTTAATCATTAACTTTCCTTTGTCCTTAATGAAAAGTAGCACAAAAAAGCAGCTGACAAAACACTGACAACTGCTGTCTAAATTAAACAGAAGTAAATTTGGCGTGTAAAGAAGTTTTAAATGGCAACATTGAATCAAACTGTCATGAGTTGGTAAACAAACAACGTAGCCTATAAAGTGCAGTTTATAAAGTGAAGTACATTAAAGTTGTTAATTATCCGTTGTTACAAGCAGGACGCGTTTGAATGCAAACAAATGTACTGAATCAGGGGAAAAACATGTTTCATTTGTTTAATAAATCAGACGACAATCACTCGTCCATTGAACCGCCGATTTCGCATGTATTTCTATGTCCCACCCTTTAAAGACAAACAACTTAAAAAAAGAAGTCCAACGTGTTTTTATTTATACTACTTGTTTTTTCTGGAGGTCTCGTGTAGCTGTCAGTTTTGACGTCTGAGATTGAGAACTTACCTTGTAAACAGTCCCATCCTCCCCGCGAACGCTCTGAGCTCGTGCGCTGCGCTCTCTCATTCCCCTGTGCAACAATACAGCACGACCCGACAGGCGGGTGACGTCATCCCATTTAGGCTACGGATTGACAATCAATACGCATGCGCAACCGTAAGGGGCGCATGTTTACATGGGAAATGTAGTAGACCTACTGTGTCTTAAGAAAGGATCGCGAGGGGAAGCGCCAAAAGCAGTGGGGATTTAAATCACATGCATTGCTCATAGATAAATAAAAATAGATGGCTGTAAGCCTGTAAATTCCTATTGGCCTATTAATAAAATGCAATTACATGTGAATTTAATTAATAATAAATATTACACTTTTTTTATTGTAGCCTCCATAATGTGATCATTTTTCTAACATTTTTAAAGTACATCCAAAAGACAATGTTAATAGGCCTGTGTCTTATTTTGATATTTGAAATGTTAAATTAATGATCAACGAAATAACATGATTATTCTGTGCTTTTTATTTTATTATATATATAGGCTATGTGAGTGCAAAAATGAATCCCAGACTCCCAGTGTAGTCACAAAGCTTTCTTTTCCATTCTGTAACATGGAATCACTACAACAAATAAATCATTATAGATAATAAAACCTTTAATTTGTGAAAATCTTGCAAAATTTAGTTTACAGGACCATTAACATGAGCACTAGCAAGTAAACCTTAAATTTTAGACTAATTTATAGGGCTGGATAAACAGGCCTAATCCAATTGGATTTTATTTATTTATTTGTTTATTCATTCATTTGTTTGTTCGTTCGTTCGTTATAGTTTTGTACATTTTTGAAAAATCATACCAAACATTTATTTCTTAAACAAATATAATAAGATAATTAAGATAAGTAAACTCATTAAAAGTATTTTTAGTAAGATGTAAATTCAGATGCAATGTTCAGAAGCATGGCAGTGCCATGAGTCAATAAGTAAACAAGTCAATATAATCATTACACATTACACTTTTTTCATCATGAACTAGTATGAAATACCAATTGAACACTGATGCCCCATTAAAACATTTTCTCAAAATACTTATGTATACAGCAAGTCACGTGACGTTTAATGTGCCACTCATTCCACTTAAAAGCAACTGAAAGAAGAGATCCATAGGATTTATTTAGGCAAAAGCAGGCCACAGACAGACTTACAAAGGATTATGGGAATGATTGAACATGGTGGGCTGTCTGGTGGAATTACAGACATGGCAGCAGCTGGTGATAGAGATTGGGCCATGGGGCGACACTGACCAAATTTGAATTCCCAAAACGACATACTGCCTGCTCTAATTTATTTCAAGGAATTAATGTTAGTCAAAATTAATGTTAGACTTCTGTAACACCTACACAGTTATATCAACTTTTTTTTAATAATAATAAAAGTTTAATGTTTTGGGGCAAGAAATAGTGCAATGACAGAAGCATAACTTGCTAGTAATTAAATTAACTTAAACAACTTTTGTTATCTCGAGATCATGAGAAAATGAAGTCGTGATCATGACAAAACAGGACAAAAATTATTACCCATGGCCGTTCGGGGCTTCCGTATTTTCACTAAGGCTCCTGTGATTTTTAATCCCGGATTGAGGAACGTTTCACACTTGTAGTTTAAATATATAAATACATTTTATGCGATCTAAAGTAGACTACCGCCGGTTATGTGGGACTGTGCGTGACTTTCCAGTTCATCCTCCGCATTTCATCCTCTCCATATAAGCTTAATAAAGCCTGAAGCCTGAACCTCGTCGTTGGTCCATCGGGCGTACATTTTAAACTCCATTGTTGTCTTATAAAATTGGTTGAAATAAAAAGCTGCTCTACCAATTAAAGTCTACCAATTAAAATGCTGCGTGAACTCAACAGACCCCAGACAGTTCCTGAACTTTGAAAAAGTATGCTGCATGGGGCGTCGGCGTCAACACTTCTCATTTACTTTGAATGGGTAATATATAATAATAATAATAATAATGATAATAATAATAATAATAATAATAATAATAATAATAATAATAATAATAATAATAATAATACATTTTATTTATAATGCACTTTATATTAAACAAAATCTCAAAGTGCTACAGAATTAAAAACAATCAACAACAATAAATAAATAAGTAAATGAATAAAATAAAATAAATAAAACTGAAAAAATAAAGAAGTAACAAGTCAATTAAAAGCACTGCTAAAAAGTTGGGTTTTAAGACCACGCTTAAAAGCATCTATAGTCTGTGGAGTCCGCAGGTGGTCAGGGAGAGCATTCCACAGACTGGGGGCTGCAGAGCAGAAGGCCCGATCTCCCATAGTATGGAGATTGGCTGTGGGAGTTTTAAGGCGATACAGCGAAACAGAGCGGAGGTTACGAGCGGCTGTTTGTGTGGTGAGGAGTTCCTTGAGATAGGAGGGAGCATCACCATGGATGCACTGGTGGGTAAGGAGAGAGATCTTGTACTCGATCCTGAACGACACAGGAAGCCAGTGGAGTGATTTTAGAATGGGGGTGATGTGGTCGTATTTGCGCACCCTCATGAGGATCCTAGCAGCGCTGTTCTGAATACACTGCAGCCTCTAGAGATTTTTGCTAGGGATGCCAATAAGGAGCGCATTGCAGTAGTCCAGCCTGGAGGAGATAAAGGCGTGGACAAGCTTCTCCGCATCTGCCAGTGATAGAATGGGACGAAGTTTGGCAATGTTTCTGAGGTGGAAGAAGGAGGTCTTACACAGATGTTTGATGTGAGCTTCAAAAGTAAGCTGCGATTCCATTCTGACCCCCAGATTGGTGACTGAAGTGGAAAATGGAATGACCTGACCAGAGAAAGCAAAGCTGGTGATAACGGACTTCTGGACCTGAAGTGGAGTGCCGACTAGGATAGCTTCAGTCTTGGAGCTGTTTAGCTGCAGAAAGTTTTGCTTCATCCACGCCTTTATCTCATCCAGGCAAGTGATCAAAGTGGATGGTGTGAGGTCAGCAGAGGGAGATGAACTTGTCCTAAAGTAAAGTTGAGTGTCATCAGCATAGCAGTGAAAAGAAATCCCATGCCGGCTGATGAGACGGCAAAGGGGGAGCATGTAGAGTATGAACAGGGTGGGTCCGAGCACAGAGCCTTGAGGGACACCGCAGGTGACATTGTGTGACAGGGATGTAGCTTCTCCTAACGCAACATATTCAGTTCTAGAGACCGATGGTGGAATGTAAACGGTGAAGGAGGATGTTATGGTCAACTGTATCGAAAGCTGCAGTTAAGTCCAGGAGGATGAGAAGGGATGGGGAACCAGCATCTGCCACCATCAATAGATCGTTTGTGACCCTGACCAAAGTTGTTTCTGTGCTGAATTATGATAATGAAACATGATGACAAAATACGATTGGATGTTGTCACTATGATGGTCGCATCAGCACCAGCTTCAGACACACCCTCCATCAATTAAGCACTGACACTGTGTTAAAGGTGGGGTAAGTGTTATTTCAAAACTGTTTTACAAAACGGACTCTGCCGAGTCCAATAACAAACTTTTAGCCAATCAGCAGTTAAGGGGCGTGTCTACTATTGATGTAAGAAGAGAGCGCTCACTCAGTGCAAGTTATTATTCAAAACATACGACACATGTGACGGACATTAGCTGAGAACTAACATATGCTTGCTTTTGCTTTTGTGTTGTTTGTCCATTTACGATCGTATTGTGGCTCACTTCAGCAATGATAAAGACCCGGTCATTTCCACACCGTATGGAGCATCTAAATCTCTTCACTGTCTTACAAAATGTGTCAGACAAGTAAGATACTATACTCCTAATATATGTTTGTTTCCTCTTTTCATGATAACTCTAATCCGGACGTAATTGTAATGTGTTGTTAGTTGGACTCGTGCTCGTGCTCGTGTAATATCGAGTTGTCATGAGAACGGTTTGTGTTTTTGTGATCCCTATATAACTCTAATCTGGTCATAATTGTAAAATGTCGTTAGTTGCTCATGAGACCGGTTGTGTTTTTGTGATGGAAGGGGTGACTTTTTCATTGAATGTTCAACCTGGATTAGTAACACACAGATTCTGCCATAGTCGTTGCCTGGGTTACGTATGTGTGGGGCCGAGCTATCAAAATAGGGGCGAGACCCTTTTTGGAGGTAGGGGCTTGTTTGTTTTGGTGATTTGAAATATCAACAATGGTTACCAGAAAGCACTTACCCCACCTTTAACCCAGAACTTTATTTAGACACTGGTCCCTGCTGTCAAAAAAACACAGAGGCTGTGTCTGAAAACTGGAAAATGCTGCCTTCGGAGTACACATTTCAAGAAAATAAGGCATCAACACGCATCTGAATCCAATGTTCGCTTCAACTCCTGCCTCCTGAGAGACCTTCATCTGATCGATTTTTAAAGGCATTGTAGATGTATCATTCACTGCTTTTGATAATCATTTCATTCGGTGACAGTTGAGCTAGAAAAAGAAAGATGGCGTCTGAAAGTTGTGTTTGGTGGTTATTTTGTGTGTAAATGTACATTTTTGACCAATGTTTTCCACTTCTGATGTCATTATAGTTAAATATTTGTTTAGTTCTCCCCAAAGTTCTCTCTATTTTGCTGTAGAGTCAGTCTGAAATCAGTTTTGATGTACTTTTGTGCATTTACAATAAGGCAAGGAGGCAACAAGTCAGCTGCCTTTAGGTTTTCAGATGCAGCCACAGTACCATTCCAAAGTCCCTATAGTTCCTGAAGAAAGTTCCTGTGGTGTAAACGCAGCTTTACTTAACCTTTATTGCTATCAGGATGTGAAGAGAGTTTCAGCCAGCATAACAAAAAATGTTTGAGGAACAAATCACTTACCCTGCCTTTAAGTGGGGTTAGCACTGCTTTTTATGCGGGGTTAAAGGGTTGGTTCACCCAAAAATGAAAATTCTGTCATTAATTACTTACCCTAATGTCGTTCGACACCCGTAAGTCCTCCGTTCATCTTCGGAACACAAATGGACACCAATGCAATTTCCTCTCTTAAGACCCAAAAATGGCACTAAAGACGTCAAAAACTAAATAACAACTTTGTCGTGAAGGTGATGAAGGGGAGGACTCAAATAGCGGGTGAAAGAACAAGTTTATTCAGGCCAACCAGAGACACCAAAAAATAAACAAAAGACAACAAAAAGACTGGAAACTGTCTGAGAAGACTGTCTGGTGCTCCCGCTGTGTCAGTGCACACCACAGCTGACACGCTGGCTGGAAAGGCCACCGAGAATACAGGAGGCAGGAAGAAACGAGACCCAGCCAGCAAGGTAACAACACTTGCTGCAACTGCTCGTCTAAGGGTCCTGAATGCAGAGTAAAAAGACAGGTAAGACACAAGACAGAACGTAGTGCAGACATCCAACATCAACGTGACAAGAAGTGATCTACTGACAACAAGAGATAGACACAGCTGGGTATATAAAGGGTTGAGGGAACAAGGGACAGGTGTGGGAGATCAGCTCGTGATCAAGCTAATTACTCCAATCACGAGCTGCAGGAAAATGACAGGACAAGACAAACAACAGGAAGAGCCAGTGTCACACCCTGAACCTGTGACAGAACCACGCCACTCCTCCAACGCCAACTTAACAGCCAGTAACTCCTTATTCCCAATGTCGTAATTCCGTTCCGAAGGGGTAAGACGATGAGAAAAAAATGCGCATGGGTGTACTCTGTCGTCTGAAGGTGACCTTTGAGACAATATCGCTCCCACTCCCACCTCTGACGCATCCACCTCCACAATGAATTGACGAGACGGGTCAGGGTTGATAAGAATGGGGGCCGAAACAAAGCGGCTCTTTAGATTTTCAAACGCCTCCTGAGCCTGCGTTGACCAACAGAACCGAATTCGTGTGGAGGTGAGATTCGTCAGTGGTAGGGCGACCTGGCTAAAGTTCCGAATGAATCGTCGGTAAAAATTGGCAAACCCCAGAAATCGCTGGACCGCCTTGCGACTCTCTGGGGTGGGCCAATCAGCAACCGCTTTTACCTTCCCTGGATCCATTCGGATGCCTTCAGGCGACAGAACGAAACCCAGGAACGGAACCGACTGTGCATGAAACTCGCACTTCTCCACCTTCGCAAATAAGCGATTCTCGAGTAGCCGCTGTAACACTCGTCTGACGTGCTGGACATGGTCGCGCTCGTTCTGGGAGAAGATCAGGATGTCGTCGAGATAAACAAATACAAACCGGTCGACCATGTCTCGAAGCACGTCATTGACGAGTGCCTGGAAAACCGCTGGGGAGTTTGAGAGTCCAAAGGGCATGACCAAATATTCAAAGTGACCTGTCGGGGTATTAAATGCGGTTTTCCACTCGTCCCCCTGCCTAATCCGAACCAGGTGATAAGCATTGCGCAGGTCCAACTTCGTAAAGATGGTTGCTCCCTGCAAGAGTTCGAACGCTGAGGACATCAACGGCAAAGGGTGGCTATTCTTTACCGTGATGTCATTCAGCCCTCGATAATCTATGCAGGGACGCAAAGAACCATCCTTCTTCCCCACGAAGAAGAACCCCGCCCCAGCTGGAGAGGAAGAAGGACGTATTATGCCAGCTAATAGAGAATCGCTGATGTACTTCTCCATGGCCTCCCTCTCAGGACCGGGGAGCGAATAAAGGCGTCCCTTGGGTGGGGAAGTGCCAGGTAATAATTCTATTGCACAGTCGTACGGACGGTGCGGAGGAAGAGATGAAGCTCGGGACTTACTGAACACCGCTCTCAAATCATGGTAAGCCTCTGGTACATCCGCCAGGCTCACCGGTTCCTCCTGTGACACAGAAACAGACATTAATGGGGAAGAAGCAGACACCAAACACTGAGACGAACAGAATGGGCTCCACGCCAATACGGAGCTTTGAGCCCAGTCAATATGAGGGTTATGCTTAGTTAACCAAGTGTGCCCCAATACCACTGGAGCAGAGGGAGAATGAATCAACAGGAAACGAATCTCCTCAGAATGATTCCCAGAGATGGTGAGGCTAACCAGTCTTGTGGAGTGAGTGATTCTTGTGAGGGGTGTGCCACAAAGTGTTCTGGCTGAAATCGGCTCAGGCAAAAGAGAGCGAGACATGCCCAAGTGCTCAGTCAGACCAGTATCCATAAAATCACCCTCTGCCCCAGAATCAATTAAAGCTGACACTCGATGAGCTGCCCCTCCAAACTGCAGTAAAGCCGGGAGTGTGGACCGACCACCAGATGGCAGTAGCGTGTTAGTAACGCTCACCGTGCGTCGTCCTCCAAAAGATCTGCGTTGCCCCTTTAAGGGACAAACCGCCGCCATGTGCCCTGCCTCTCCGCAGTAGAGGCACAAGTTGTTGGTGAGACGATGATGCCGCTCTGCGACAGTCAGATGAGTTCTCCCAATCTGCATGGGTTCCTCCTCAGATCGGCCAAACTGCTGTGATGCAGTCATTCCCGTGCTCTGTGCGTTGTTGATGGATCTGTGAGGGAGCCCCGCCCTTCGATGCTGGGAACGAATGGAAATCCGGTTGTCCACCCGAATAGCGAGATCCATCAGACTGTCAAGGGAAGGGGGTAACTCCAGTGAGTAAATCTCATCTTTAATGTGCTCAGCTAAGCCATGAAGAAAATGGTCCCACTGAGCCTTAGCATTCCACCCACAGGATGCTGCAAGTGTACGGAACTCGATAGAGTACTCTGATACGGACCGAGCACCCTGCTGTAATAGCGACAATGCTCGTGCCGCCTCGGTGCCCAGTGCCGAACGGTCAAATACCTTGCGCAGCTCTGCTGAGAAGTCCTCAAATGTACTGCAACAATCATGCTCATTGTCCCACATAGCTGTTCCCCACTCTCTCGCAAGCCCCGACAGGTGCATGATGACGAAGGCTACCCTCGACTTCTCCGTCGCAAAGCAGGAGGGCTGTAGTGAAAAAGTCAAGGAGCACTGTGATAGGAATGAACGACATGAGTTGGGCTCACCGGAATATGGAGCTGGTGGGTTCAGGCGAGGTTCAGACTGGCGGGTATTCACTCTCTCAGTGTCAAGTTGGCTCGGGGAGGGAACCACGGCAGGGTGTGGCTGTAGCTGTTCGAGCCGCTGGCTAATATCTGCAAGCTGGCGTGACATCTCTGTAATGGCATGATGAGAAGCTGACATCGCTTCTTGCTGCCGTCCCAACAGAATGCCCTGTTGAGTAATAGCTCGTCGTAACTCTAGTTCCTCCGCTGAGTCCATCGTTGGTCAGTAGATTCTGTCGTGAAGGTGATGAAGGGGAGGACTCAAATAGTGGGTGAAAGAACAAGTTTATTCAGGCCAACCAGAGACACCAAAAAATAAACAAAAGACAACAAAAAGACTGGAAACTGTCTGAGAAGACTGTCTGGTGCTCCCGCTGTGTCAGTGCACACCACAGCTGACACGCTGGCTGGAAAGGCCACCGAGAATACAGGAGGCAGGAAGAAACGAGACCCAGCCAGCAAGGTAACAACACTTGCTGCAACTGCTCGTCTAAGGGTCCTGAATGCAGAGTAAAAAGACAGGTAAGACACAAGACAGAACGTAGTGCAGACATCCAACATCAACGTGACAAGAAGTGATCTACTGACAACAAGAGATAGACACAGCTGGGTATATAAAGGGTTGAGGGAACAAGGGACAGGTGTGGGAGATCAGCTCGTGATCAAGCTAATTACCCTAATCACGAGCTGCAGGAAAATGACAGGACAAGACAAACAACAGGAAGAGCCAGTGTCACACCCTGAACCTGTGACAGACTTATATAGTGATGGGCCAATTTCAAAACAAAGTTTCGAACCGTTATGAATCAGTGTAATCATGTTATGATCGCATGTGAAACTGCAAAACTGCTGAAATCACGTGACATTGGCGATCTGAATCATGAAGCAATACGTAACCTTTCATAACCTTTCGGATCTCTGTTTTAAAATACGCCCATCACTATACAAGTCATTATTCAGGGGTTTTTTTGCGCACAAAAAAATATTCTTGTCGCTTTATAAAATAATTGTAGAGCCACTGTAGTGAGATGGACTTTTTAACAACGTCTTTAGTGCCTTTTATGGGTCTTGAGAGAGGAAATGACATTGGGGTCAATGAAGGCCTTTCTGAGCTATCGGATTTCAACAAAAATGTCTTCACTTGTGTTCCGAAGATGAACGAAGGTCTTACGGGTGTCAAACGACATCAGGGTAAGTAATTTTTGGGTAAACTAACCCTTTAAGAAACCCTGCTTTCGGAGGAGGGTTCGAACCCCTTTGTGGTCTCATCTCCGCATTGCATTTGACAGTAAGCATGGAAATGACCGGTGTATAAACACCTAATTTTAACATTTGAGGGGGAAAGGAGATTCCATTTCATTCTTACATTAAACTTTATTGCAGGTCTACAGGTGGCAACATATAATGTAACCTAAACATATCGTTTGTCCAGTCAGTGACATTGACACCACAATTAAATGCAAATAAGGAAATTAACCCAGGGTTTAAGAATTTGAAACCGCAGTTTACAAAAACGTCAGGATAATTGTTAACCCAGAGTAAATTATGAGCAGTGTGAAACGTGAAGCAAGATACACAGGATTCCATTTACCAAAATGAGCCAGGGTTACCTATTTCAAATGTGAAATGCCCTAAAGTTTATTTATCTAAATATATGGCAATATTGTTAATCATTTTTAACCCTGTTAGTAGCAGTGTTGGGAACGTTACTTTAAAAAAGTTATTTGTTAAAGTTACTCACTACTTGTTCGTTGTTAGTTAGTAACTGAATTACTCTATAATAAAAGAAACACATTACCAGGGAAAGAAACTATTTGCATTACTGTAAAAAAAAAAAAAAAAGTGCTATAAGTCATAGAAATTTGATTTTTTTTAACCAGTTTTCAAAAGTCAGTTGAAATGAGTAGAAGAGACAAGTGTTTGTACATAACTTTTAATATTTATTGTAGTGTCTAGACTCTAGAATAAGGTCTATTGCTTTCACATTCTTAATTAGCATCCATGTAACCGCCACTATGATGTTTGTGACTATGATGACCATATTAAGAACACAACGGCTCTCTGTATCTCTCCCCTATATGCACTTTCCACATCTTTTACATCTTTTAAATCTTGTTCCACTCTTTCTGTCTCCACTCACTGCTACAACTGTACATAACCACGATCTCTGCTTCTGCTATTTTGGCAGCAGCTCTTTAGTCTGAAAACTCACTAAGGACACCTAACTTGGCTTTCAACATGCCGGATTGTCTTGGCAGTCAGTAAATGTCTTTTCAGAAGCCAAAGCTGTTACTTTCACCTCAGCTCAGAGTCAGTTTGCCACACTAGAGCCGTCATGGTTGGAAGGACGGTCTGTTTAATGTATAGAGAGGGCTTCTAAGGACTTGGCCGAGAGTTTTAGAGGTGTGTAAATATTTAAACAGTCCAGGTCTGCATATTGTTATCAGCATGCAGGAATTAATGGGAATGAGCCTGTTCTCTTCTATAAGCTTTAAAACTGCTTAAACCAGAAGGATTCTATCTGGATTACATGACTTATCTATAACGCCTGTTCGACCCTTAAACTAACTGTTATAATTACTGATTCTGAGCATAATTCGTTAGGAAATCCCTGTATATTACGTAAAATTACACAGAGACAGAAGTAAATGCAAATACAGCATATCGTTCAAAAATGTGGGATGAGTAATGTTTTTTGGAAAAAAAAGTGTTCACCCCGAGGCTACATTTATTTGATCAGAAATACAAATAGAAAACAGTTATTTCAATTGTAATACATTTCACAATATTACTGATATTGTGAAATTTATTACAATTAAAAAAGAACTGTTTTCTAGGCCTATTCTGTGATTACAAACGTGATGCATCAGTGATCTGATAATCCTTCAGAAAAACATTTCTTATTATTAACAGTGTTGAAAACTTCTTAATATTTTTGTGGAAACCCTTTAAATACAGCACTTATTTGAAATGGAAAACATTTCAAAAGTTTTTACTGCCACTTTTGATCTATTTAATGTGTCCTTGATGAATTAAAGTGTTAATTTCTTTGGAAAAAAATCTTTGGTTTATGAAACATTTTCTAAAAGTTCCTATTATAAAACTTCCCTAGCAAGATAGTAAATAGTTTACTCTGACATTTACTCACCTTTGTGTTGTACCCTTATAACATTTAGCAGAATATTCAGGCTACTCTTTTCCCTGGAATAGAAGTGAAAATGCTGTTGTAGGGGATGAATGATTTTTTTTAAATCGACATATGTGATGAAAGTCGAGTCGACTAGTCGCTAATGCCGCTATTAATGAACAAATAAGCCTGAAATTCGAATCGAATGCGTGTTGCCTTGTGTTCATCTATGACACAGCACTGTGACCACAAAACATGACCACAAAACAGCTTATTTTTTACCAGTTCTTTTGTCTTGGGGTCATTATATTTCTGAATCTGATTTAAAACTATTAGAAATCTGTGAGAAATATAATCATATACTGATAAAGTAGCACAGTAAAGATTATATGAATGCATTAGGGATGCATTACTTCTGGCAGTGTCTCAACTACTAGTAATTAAATTAACTTAAACAACTTGTGTTATCTCGAGATCATGAACAAAGTTGTGATCATGACAAAACCAGGAGAAAAACATTTTTTAGGACCTATGGCCGCTCAGGGCTTCCGTATTTCCACACTGCGCTAATTGTGATTTTTAATCCCGGTTGAGGAATTTTTCACACTTGTAATTTAAATATATAAATAAGTTGTTATAAAAACAAAAGTTGTTTAAGTTAATTTAATTACTAGTAGTTGAGACACAGCCAGTTAGAAATAATTCATCCCGTGCAGCACAATGCAGCACTCATTACTTTAGAATGGCGATTAATTTACGTGTATAAGCTGTTTAAAACATGCATTCACACAATCAATTTTGAGGATGCAGATGGTATACTCAAACATATCTTGTGAAGCGCTCATGGAGTATGCATTTAATTATTTGCCATTTTAACTGTTTGGAAACTGAGAGTAAAAGTGGATCAGTGACTAGTCAACGTCAAGCTTAAAGGGATAGTTCACCCAGAATTTTGAATTATGATTTACTCACCCTCAAATCATCCTAGGTATTGTCCTACCAGACTCGTACATTTTATTTGTACAACGAGTCTGGGCACTCTCCATTGACAAGCGTAAACTTCCTTGAAGGCGGGTTCTCTGTTGAAGATTTAAACCATTGGATCTGCCATAAACAATCACTAACGTTTGGTCTTGACATGTCATCTCAAACTATAGACTGTAGCGCATGGCATCAACATCATCGCTCTCAGCGACTCCCTCTGTTCGATGATTGCCGAGTCATTGGTGGTGGTTGAGGAGATTCCCCCTTCTATGTAAAGCGCTTTGGATGCCTAGAAAAGCGCTATATAAATGTAATGAATTATTATTATTATTTTATTATTGGACCGGTTAAAATTTGATCGGAGAAAACCAGAGAATATACCGCAATCCAAGACGGAGTACTGAAGGAAACTTTTTTTTTAAATTGAGTGGAAGTATACGTAGAAGCGCAGAGCCAAGCTCTTATCTTTCAGACGAATACAATTGGAGTAATATTAAAAAATGTCCTGGCTAATCCAAGCTTTGTAATGGATGGCTGCCCAAAATTTGAAGCCCAAAAACGTGCATCCATCCATTATAAAAGTAATTCGAATGGCTCCTGTGGGTTAGAAAAGGCCTGCATATGGGAAGCAAACATATGGGTTTTTTTCAAACAAATATCATATTTATAATATATTTATCATGTTATAAAATAAAATAGCTTGCTTCCGTCGGACCGCCTTTAGTATCAAACTAATGAAAAAAGTGTAACTGGCGCAACAATGATGTCCATAAGTGTTTTGAAATGCAAGAGGCATTACACTTACTTTCTAAGTTGAATATGGAAGGTGGTTCCGGAAGTTAGATATTTTACTGTATGAAGTTGTTGTGTAAACATACCCTAAGTTTGACGTCATCAAAGAGACCTGATAACTTCAAAACTGGGATATCCTATCATCCCCATTCGGAAATGAGCCGCCAGAAATTTCTGCTTTTCCACAGAAGTAATAAAGTCATATGGTTTTGGAACGACATTCATTTTGGGGTAGCTGTTCCATTAACGCGATCACAGATAGCATAAATATTCTTTACAAAGGCATCAACTTCAAACATATCATTGCCATGTGTATTTAACAACAAGCCGCTTTTTTCAACTGAAATCAACCTCTAGAGTACAGATAAAAGTGGCCAGAAGTAGAGTAGATTACGGGCCCTCTGTGGGGCTCAGAATCAATCTCATGACTTTGATCTGCACTTAACCCTTAGGACTGAAAACTGTGAGAAGCTTAAATACGCTCTCAAGCGTAAAGCCACTTAGGTCTTTTTAATCTTGGCAGAAACTTTATTAGAAACAAAGAGCTGGTTCCCTAAAAAGCGCTCTTATTCAAGCTATTCAATAATGTATAACTAGATAAACATTCTCATGTATCAGTCATTTCAAACAATCATAAATCAATGCAAAAAGAACATTGCTCATGTCAGAAACTGTACAATTTCTTAACCACAGTGAAGTATCTTGTACGCTGCCCAGCATTCAGTGCACCATAAATCCTGTAATATACTACAACCACGGTCTTTGTTCTAACACAATTACCTGCCTTTTCCCAATCACATGACAAAGCACTTGGTAATTTCATCGTTATTTACATGGATCATGAGGTCCATTAATAACAGCCTTAGGAAACAAGGCAGATCCTGAGTTACAGCCAAGTGGTTTACATTACTCTCACACTTTTTTGTCTGTAGTTCCAATACCAGAAGACTTTATGCGTGCAAAAGAAAACATATATTACGAGAAAATATACACTCGCTGGCCACTTTATTAGTACACCTGTTCTACAGCTTGTTAATGCAAATATCTCAGCCAATCACATGGCAGCAACTCAATATAGTTAAGCATGTAAACATGGTCATGATGGTATGCTGAAGCATCAGAATGAAGAAGAAAGGTGATTTAAAGGGTTAGTTCACCCAGAAATGAAAATTATTTCATTAATTACTCACCCTCATGTCGTTGGACACCCGTAAGACCTTCGTTCATCTTCGGAACACAAATGAAGATATTTTTGTTGAAAGCTGATGGTTGAGAAAGGCTTCAGATAGGCCTTCAATTGGCATTCAGTACATTCCCACTCACAAGACCCATAAAAGGCACTAAACACATTGATACACAGTCCATCTCACTACAGTGGCTGTACAATCATTTTACAATGCAACGAAAATAGTTATTGTGCGCAAAAAAATCTAAATAACGACTTTACATGCACGAGAATATGACGCAGATCTGCTGTTCATGACCCAGAAGAGGAGGCACCGCTATCGCGTGTAGGTCACGTCCGAGACCTACACGGAAGACAATAACTTGGCGAATAAAGTCATTATTTAGATTTTTTTTCCGCACAAAAACTATTTTCGTCGCAATTTAAAATGATTGTACAGCCACTGTAGTGAGATAGACTTTGTATCAATGTGTTTAGTGTCTTTATGGGTCTTGTGAGTGCAATATACTAAATGCCAATTGGAGGCCTATCTGAAGCCTTTCTCAGCCATCAGCTTTCAACAAAAATATCTTCATTTGTGTTCCGAAGATGAATGAAGGTCTTACGGGTGTCCAACGACATGAGGGTGAGTAATTAATGAAATAATTTTCATTTTTGGGTGAACTAACCCTTTAAGGGACTTTGAACGTGCCATGGTTGTTGGTTCCAGATGGGATGGTCTAAGTATTTCAGTAACTGCTGAACTGTGGTCTGGCTATCACCAGACAAAGCTTAATCTTTTAGGACTGAACATTTGTCTGGGGAGTCTGCTCTGTATTTTCTACTGCAAAAGGAGTGATCATCGGGCATACAGTGTGTACAGAAAGTATTCAGACCCCCTTCAATTTTTCACTCTTTGTTATATTGCAGCAATTTGCTAAAATATTTTTTTCTGTAATTAATGTACACACAGCACCCCATATTGACAGAAAAACACAGAATTGTTGACATTTTTGCAGATTTACAAAAAATAAACAACCTGCAATATCACATGGTCCTAAGTATTCCGACCCTTTGCTCAGTATTTAGTAGAAGCACCCTTTTGATCTAATACAGCCATGAGTCTTTTTTGGGAAAGATTTAACAAGTTTTCACACCTGGATTTGGAGATCCTTTCCAGTTCTGTCTGGTTGGATGGTAGTTGGAGGACAGTCATTTCAGGTCTCTCCAAAGATGCTCAATTGGTTTTAAGTCAGGGCTCTGGCTGGGCCATTCAAGAACGGTTATGGAGTTGTTGTGAAGCCACTCATTGTAGTTGTGTGCTTAGTGTCGTTGTCTTTTTTGGAAGGTGAACCTTCGGCCCAGTCTGAGGTCTTGAGCAATCTGGAGAAGGTTTTCGTTTAGGATATCCCTGTACTTGGCCGCATTTATCTTTCCCTCGATTGCAACAAATCATCCTGTCCCGGCAGCTGAAACACACCCCCACAGCATGATGCTGCCACCACCATGCTTCACTGTTGGGACTGTATTGGACAGGTGATGAGCAGTGCCTGGTTTTCTCCACACACAACTTAGAATTAAGGCTAAAAAGTTCTATCTTGGTCTCATCAGACCAGAGAATCTTATTTCTTACCATCTTGGAGTCCTTAAGGTGTTTTTTTTTTTTTTTTTTTTAGCAAACTCCATGCAGGCTTTCATGTGTCTTGCACTGAGGAGAGGCTTCTGTCAGGCCACTCTGCCATAAAGCCCCGACTGGTGGAGGGCTGCAGTGATGGTTGACTTTCTACAACTTTCTCGCATCTCTCGACTGCCTCTCTGGAGCTCAGCCACAGTGGTCTTTGGGTTCTTCTTTACCTCTCTCACCAAGTCTCTTCTCCCCTGATAGCTTAGTTTGGCTGGACGGCTAGATCTAGGAAGGGTTCTGGTCATCCCAAAAATCTTCTAATTAAGGATTATGGAGACCCCTGTGCTCTTAGGAACCTTTTTTGCAGCAGAATTTTTTTTGTAACCATGGCTAGATCTGTGCCTTGCCACAGTTCTGTCTCTTCAAGCAGTTCCTTTGACCTTATGATTATCATTTGCTCTGACATGCGCTGTAAGCTGTAAGGTCTGAAATAGACAGGTGTGTGGCTTTCCTAATAAATTCCAATCAGTATAATCAAACACAGATGGACTCAAATGAAGGTGTAGAAACATCTCATGGATGATCAGAAGAAATGGACAGCACCTGAGTTAAATATATGAGTGTCACAGCAAAGGGTCTGAATACTTAGGATCATGTGATTTCAGTTTTTCTTTTTTAATAAATCTGCAAAAATGTCAACAATTCTGTGTTTTTCTGTCAATATGGGGTGCTGTGTGTACATTAATGAAAAACAAAATGATTTTAGCAAATTACTGCAATATAACACAGTGAAAAATTGAAGAGGGTCTGAATACTTTCCATAAACACTGTAGTTCAAATGACTCTGTACGCAATTGGATAGTCCTTCAATCAATCAGACCAACGATCCATCGCTTATCTATCCGTCATTGTGTTAAACCGTCATTAATCCGTCATTGTGTTAAGTTTGTGATTGGTCCCCACAAATTTGTAACAGAAGCAGGATAGAAATATGTATAGGTTTATGTAAAGTGTATGTAAAGTGTAGATCTACTGGTCTTTTCACTCAAACCCATCTTTAGAATTTACAGAGAATGGTCAAAAAAAAAAAGAGGAAATATCCAGTGAGCGGCAGTTCAGTGGGTGAAAATGCATTGCTGATGCCAGAGGTCAGAGGAAAAAGGCCAGACAGGTTTGAACTGATAGAAAGGCAACAATATCTCAAATTTCCACTGGTTACAATCAAGATCTGCAGAAGAACATCTCTGAAAGCACATGTCCAACCTTGAAGCAGATGGACTATAGCAGAAAACAAGACACAATGGTGCCACTCCTGTCATCTAAGAACAGAAAACTGAGGCTACAATTCCCACGGGTTCACCAAAATTGGACAATAGAAGATTGGAAAAACTTTGACTGGTCTAATGAGTCTTAAACGTGACAATGAGTCTCCACAGTCACCAGATATCCAATAGAGCACCTTTGGGATGTGATGGAATGGGAAATTTGCATCATGGATGAGCAGCAGACAAATTGGCAGCAACTGCGTGATGCTGTTATGTCAATATGGACCAGAATCTCAGAGGAATGTTTCCAGCACCTTTTTTTTAACCCATTCCTTGAAGAATTACGGCAGTTCTGAAGGCAAAAGGGGGTCCAAAGTGATACTAGCAAAGTAAGTGGCTGGTGAATGAATGTGTGTGTGTGAGATCTTTTTAAAACAAGTGATTTTCATCATTGAAATGGCTAAGCTGCAACTGACAGTGGCTATGTAGTTTTCAAAGATTTTACATTATTTACATTATGAAAATTTGTAAAATCTTAAAGCAGCACTAGGTAACTTTTCAACCTTCATAATATATTTTTTAAGACTCTTGTGATGATAAATCGACTTACAATAGGTTGAATGACACGTCTGCCATAGCCTGATGGGGTCTGTATCGTTTTTAATCGTACTTTTAAACTTCGGTTTTCGGGTAGTAACCCGAGAACAAAAAGAACTACAAAATTTGACTGCTTTACGGCATATACGTCACTTCCACCAACACCCACACTTCCTTAAATTCGGACGTGCGAGCCCAACTTTGTTCGTCGGCTAATATAGTCATGTCCGAAGCAGCAGAGACAAATAAGAAAGAAAAGGTTTTGTTGGAGGAAAGCAATAAGAGGAAACGAAAAAGTGATGGGATTAAAGGCAGGACGAGGATCAACATTGGACCAGCGTTTGCTCGTCGGCGTGAGCTGAAGGAGGCTTGCCCGACCGATGCTGTCATGCTTGTTACGGTGAGCTACCACTCAAACACTGAACTGAAGTATCATATAGATTCTGTAAAACGGTAACCAATAGACTACTATAATGACGCTGGCTTGTAAACGTGAGCATCGTGATTATTTGGCATTTGAAAAAAATAAAACCCATGAAATTATATTCATATGACATGCTGAAACATGCCACTGACTGTAACGTTACTTACCTGGGATGAAGACATTTCACACGCGATGCCAGAAGAACTCTGAACTCCTCTTGCAGTGTTCAGGGGAACTGTTAGTGCTGCACCAACCCGCGGGATGCTTTTATGAAGTTATTTGGCCCGCACCGCACCACTGTATATATTTTTACAACCCGCCGCGCACCCGCGACCATTAAATAGACATACGGGGTCCGCGGGTTATGAGACGACCCGCGCATCACTAGTTCAGGGCTATCAGGGTTGTCATGTCAACAAATGCATGCGCGATGGCATCCCCTGATGTAGGATGACAGATCTTACGTCAGTAGTTGAGGACATTATTTTTTCCAAACTGTAGGGGGACCCCGAGAGCAAAAGTAGCCAAGTGCGGCTTTAAGAAGCTTCTTTTCTATTATTATTAGCATATTTGTGGTCATTATTTAAGGAAAAGACACTACAGTTGAATATAGTGAAAAAAACACCATACTTTCCAAGTTGATTTAATTTGAATTATTCTAATTATTAGAATTTCAACAACAAAAAATTAGTTTGACAACATTTCTAAAATATTGTGCTACTCTGTAAAAAAAATTCTCCAATTGAATCTCTTGAGTCTCCAATTGAACATTTTCTAGTGACTGGTCACATCTAAATTTTTCAGTTGGCCAAATTGAATTTCTGTGAATTGATGCAATTCAATTTGGCCAACTAAAAAATGTAGATGTGATCAGTCACTAGAAAATGTTCAATTGGAGAACTGAATTACTGAATTTAACAGTGTAACATGTACTCTAACATGCAAATAAGGCATTATATAACAAATTATGCACTAATTTGCATAGATTTTTTTTATCACTTCATGAAATACTGTCAACATAAAATGTTGTATAAATTAATTATATATATATATATATATATATATATATATATATATATATATATATATATATATATATATAAATTTGAAGTTTTTTTTTATTGAAGTTTTCTTTTTTGCTGTTGAAGTTTTTTTTTTTTAAGTTTTTTTTTTTTAAACCTCTGTAAAAAAAATCTTCAGACTACTGAGGTAAAGTGCATTAAAATGATCGCTAAAATGTATATTTTGGATGTTTTCTTTCCACTAGTCTAAAACAACATGATATAAATAGCCCAAAATCTCAAAATGAATCAGTGCATGAAAAAAAAATGTTTTTTGCCTAAAGTGTCTTGCCATAAACTTAAGCAAAACATACAAGCTTTACAGTATATCAAAAAGGCATTAGCACCAACAAAAGACATTAGCACCACCTGCAGTTTACAGATGGTAAGTGACAATATTCTGCTTTGTCAAGGGACTTTATTACACAAACAGCATTTCAGTGAAGCAGGGTTACAGATAATGCAACAAAAAAAAAACAGTTCTGAATGTTTGCTCAAAGCAATACAGCAGTATTATCCTTATATATATTTTGATTTATGCAACACAACCAGTCAGTGCTACTTAAATCAGATGCATAGACCTTTTTTTTCAGAGAATGTAGAGATGTGGTCATTTCCGTATGACTGCCTGTAGATGCTGAAGCTGAGCCCGGTTGACACTGCCACCCCCACACACAATCATTACCAGAGGGTCGAGCGGTTTAGGAAGGCGTCCATCCTCCTGTAGCCTCGGAATGAGTCCGCTGTACACTGCAGCCAATGATGCTCCGCAGGCTAACTCCACCAACACACGCTCCTCATCTGCATACAGGATACAGCAATCAATCGCAAAGCAAGCTTTATGGTTATTGAGCTGTTTGATGGCCTTTATCATAGAGATGAATTTACCCAGGAACAGTTCCACTGCCTCCAGGGCCTGTAGATCTGTCACCACCTCTGAAATGACATTGGGCCGTTTGCTGTACTCAAACGCCTTCTGGCAAGCCGTTTTTGCTCCCAGACACGTTGCCTCACTTGCAACCAATCAGAATTCAGATGTTCAAAAACATTCAGATTTGCAAACAAAAAAACTGTTCATGAATTCAAGATGATTTGTTCATTTATACCTTGTAATGTCAGGCAGTGTAACCAGATCTCTTGCTTTCAGAGCAACATTTAGACAATCAGCACCCTTGGTCTCCATGCACAGGACAGGCACATCGCCCCAGCCTACCTCATCCAGCCCTTCCATCACCCCACAAAACAGACCTCCACCTCCTACGGAAAGCACTATAGCTCCAGGTTTGGATGGCAATGAGGCCTTGAGTTCATGCACAATGCTGGAATGACCTTTCCTAAAAGACAGATTTTTTAACAATAAATTTAATTTCTTGAGTTTATTTATTTATTCATTTTATATAAACTCACCAGACCAGAGGATGGTTGAACGGGTGTATTACAGTAAGACCTTCACTTTCAGCCAATCGTAGGGCCTCGGCATTTGCATCATCCCATACCTACAACACCACAAAAAAACTGTCATGTAAATGATTTAAGACAACGTAATAAGATAACTGCATCATATCTGGAATAAAGGCATTTAGGTTAGCTGTGATGGTACGTTGATCTTGCCTTGCCGACAACTTTGACTGTAGCTCCTTGGTCCTTTAGTTTTTGAGCTACCAGTTGGGGTGTCGTAGAGGGCAAAACAATGGTGGCTGGCAGGTTGAGTTTTCTTGCTGCATATGCTGTGGCCATACCAGCATTACCACCTATATGCACAGAAACAGAGAGGACGTTCAGAATGCTGTTAAACACAATAAATATTTGAATATGTTCATGTTAAATAAGTGATATAGTGTGAAAATTATGTTTTAAGTTTGTTTTCTAAATCAAAGGGCCCTTGGGCCAAAAAGTGTCCATACAAATGGAAACACAAGTAAATCTTTACCATTTTACTCACCAGAAGAACAAATGACACCCCTCGACTTGTTTGAACTTGCAACCTTATAAAGGAATAAAAAATAAAAAAAGTTTATGTTTATCACAATAACCTATGCGATCGTTCCTTTAATAAACACTAGATGGCGGTGTGAACCCGGACTCTACTGCGTTTACTGGAAGTAAACATTTGCTTTCTTAAAGCTTGATTCAATGATCGATACAATGTTAGGATCATTTTAAATGCCACATTGTGAGTTATAACATTTAGCAGCTTTATGTTTAGTCAAAAATATATATTCTGGTGCTTGATTTAGTGAAATACGGCGATATTTTTCCTCACATTTTGACACATGTATCCTATTCCACGGATTTTGAAGGAACCAGCGGGTTGTGAGCTCTCCATCTTCATAAACACTGTAGTCCCCATCCGCTTAGACATGCCCGTGCTCTCGAGAAGTGGGGTGACGACATGAAATCCATTTTGCGTGGACATTTTGCTCAAAATGTTCTGAAATACAGTTAATATGGTAGGAAGTGGACAACCAGTTACGGTGGGTAAGCGACCTCAGTGCACAAACCGTGACGAACATTTTAAAGGGATAGTTTTCACCCGAAAATTATAATTCTGACATAATTTACTAACCCTCAAGTTTTTCGAAACCTGCAGGCCTATGCATTTCTGTTTGCTGCTGAACACAAAAGATATTTTGAAGAATTTGGGTAACTGACATCATCTTTAGTTTTGTGCAGAAGAAGTCTGGAACAACTTGAGGGTGAGTAAATTATGACAGAATTATAATCTTTGGTTGAATTATCACTTCAAGAAATTGCCTCAGATTTTTCTTAAGAATATTGAGAATTTTTGTAAGCACATACGTTAAGTTTTAAACATAAAATATGCAGACAAAGTAGTATTTATCACTCAGGCCTACTCACCTCTTTGCGTGCTGGTGTTATATGATTCTGTTGAACATTGCCTATAAGTTCAAAGTTCTTTTACTGACAATAAAGTAATGGAGCACTAATGAAGTAATGTCCAAGACCGCTAGATAAAACATGACAGCATGCGAAATTATCAAATGTCAGGTTAAACTAGAAGTTATTCCTGAAATTGAGAAACACGAGTCTAATTAATTAAACATCTATATTATGCTTCACAAATGCTTGCCAACAATATTTTTTTCAAAAGATATAAGCATTTATTTTCCAGCTAAAAAAGTAATTAATTAAAATAAAGCAAGACTTTGGATACCATGTTGCAAACTTTATGACAAATGCATCTATTATATTTCAAGATCGAAACCCAAACAAGATGTTTTTAAACTTTCATCATACTCCTACATAGAATACAGGCTGTAAAAAATCCAGTCAATACAACATATGTGACTTTGTCCCAATATGGAAATTTTATTGTGCACATATACATGACATTGCATAAAGGGCTCTCATATGGCAGCACAAACACAAGGCAGATCCCGCCTGTTTTGACAGCCATAAAAGTCTATATCAAGCTGTTAAAATAATTGTTTTCCCATTTTAATTAAATAAACAACCTTTAAAGAGGGAAAATATCATGTAGCATAAAAAAATCACGCCCAAATTAAATAAAGCGTAGGAATATAGGTTTTATGTGATATGTTGTCAATATCTCCTTGTTGATAGGAAAACAGCCACAGCATTAGTTTTTATGGCATCAGTTTTCCTTTCAGCATCCACAGTTCCTCATAGATGACTACACAATTTCACCTCCATCAGCCCACATAATTCTTCACACATAAAAATATACATGTTTCCATAGCAGGCCACTTCCTTATTATCCATCAGTAGCTTGACCAGCCTCAAGGTCTCTTCTAAACACTTTCCAGCACTTTCCTTCCTTTTCCCCGAATCAGCAACTTCCTAACCATGGGAAATGAAACATCAGTCCCTTAGGTTTTCTCTTCGCCTGATAATAACCACAGAGCACGAAACATTGGAATCCAAGACTGCATACTCTGTCACCAACTCTTATCATCACATCCACATCCCACTCTGACAGTAACATCCCATTCTGAAACACTCTCACACATACATATACTCAGGAGGTTTGCACTGTGGAAGAGGTCAGAAAAGCTAACATGTTCCTCAACAGATACAAGGGTAAGATGGATACTGCAAAAACAACACATCAAAGTGACGATTAAAATCTCGGATGCAAACGGAAGACCACTGAGTTCGACTCTGACCACTCTTCGGATATTCCCTCTTGTCCAACACCAGACGTGCTCCTTGCCACCCCTGTGAGCTCTGTTTTGTGGTGATGGCAAAGAAAGGGTCGACATCCAGCAGCTTCATGCCAACGGCTGTTGCAGGAGCTCGCGCTGTCTCTTCTGGCTACCTATGCCAAGGAACGTTGCCTGGGTTTGATCCTTGGGTACAGCTACAATGACAACAGTGAACAACAATTACAGATGGAGAACCTACCTTTTAAACAATTAACAGAGTCGATTCTTTCTCATCTTAAATTTGAATATTTTTTTAAAGCATAACAGTGCCATTCAACAAATAAATACATGCTCTATAAAGATATCCTACCCCTAACAAGTTGCGTGGTACGTAGCCCTCCTTGTCATTAAGCCTGGCCCACCACCACTCTGTCTCGCTGTCATCCCTACGGCTCAAGATGGTGAGAGCATCGCCCTCATGGAAGGACACCTCATCTGAACTCTGAGCTTCATAGTCCCACAGGGCATAAACTGTCCCTTTATTCATTACCCCCAGCTTCTCCTGTACACCTGGAAGGTAAATAAAGAAGCCACTAGTCTAGAAACTCGCTTTATAGTAAAAAAAAAAAAAATAACACCAGAAAATGTTTTTGATGTTACCATATAGAAACTGAGAGCACTGGACATAACCCTCCTCCATCTCTTCGCACTTGTCTGCTGCCGTCTCCACATCACTGATAGTAGTGGCAAAAATGGCAGCTCCAGACTCCACCAGCAACTTGCAAAGATGAACATTGTTGCATGAAGCTGCACAGTGCAGGGGCGTCCTGATCACAAGTGAGATAGAGTTAGCAACTGGTAACATCAGTTTATGAGTAAGAATTTGTCTGTACAATATTACAGTTGTCTGGTATTCTCTGACAAAAGTTAGAGTCCTCACCATCCATCACTATCTGCCGCATTGACATTGACCCCAAAGTCCAGAAGGAATTTTACAATATGGTGGTGACCCGCACATACCGCATTATGGAGAGGGGTAATACCCTCATCATTTGGAGTGCTAGGATTGTTCACCTGAGGATGAAGTAAAATAAACACAATTTGAGGAGGAAATAGTTGACAATCTACTACTGAGTCTAGTTCAAGCATACAATATAGGTGTAAGTGGAGTTTTGCAACTGAATAGTACCTCATAAATAATTCTTTGCACCAAATCAAACTCGCCCTCCAAAGATGCATCCAAAAGCAATGCAAGAGGATTGAACTTGACCCTCAAGCCATGACCTGTCCTCTCAGAGCCAGGCTTCTTCAAGTTGGTGCGCTTGACCTGCAATGTAAAAAAAATCTATTAGTTTTCATATTTCAAAGATCAAACATCTCACCAGACCAGAGGTTAGGGTTAAAGGATTGACTCTGTGTATGTATGTTTGTTGTGAATCTCACAAGACTTCTTGCAGAATGACCCTAGCCAACAAGCTAGTGCCAACTCACCGTAGATGCACCAGGAGGAGTTCCTGACTGTGCTGTGGTGTCCTGCTCTGCAGGGGAATGGGCTTCTGGTACCGGACTAGATTGTGTGTCCGTAACATTTGTGTGGTTGTTGTTATGATTGTCCTCATGGTTGTCCTTAGAAGAAGGGTCTGAGGCATCATCCAACTTGGCACCCCCTGAGTCACTACATAGATGTGTCTGCTGGTTCTCATTGTCATCAGCTGTAGGTGACACAGAAGAGGTGGGCGGAGGGATTGAGATTGTGGGCTCTGCTGAAGGCTCAGCTAACATGCTTGACTCCACCAGGTTCCCATTGGCAGTGTCCACATCACCCAGGGCTGTGGCCATGTAGTTCAAAGGACTGTCAGGCTGGTAGAAAGGTGTACCACCCACTCCACTTTCAATGCCCCCTGCAAGAGTGTTGAAGCGCTGATATAGGAGCTTCTGGATGTTAGGCCCACTGGGTCCTTCTGGTTCTGTGATGGAGCTTCGCTTCTTCAAAGGTCGGGGAGCATTGGCTAATTTCCTTCTCAGCACCTCAAGGTCAATGTCACTTTGGTAACGGAGAGGGGAGTGGGCCACAGGGGTCAGTTTGGTAGGGCTGAGAGGGCGAGGGATGTGCTCCACACTGGGTGGAGGTAAGGGAGTGCTCTCTTGGGCCATCTCTTTGTCAAAATCATCTGTGGAGGACTGTTGGTAGAGTGGAACTGGAGAGGGAGAGGTGGAGCCTGGTAGGACTGGTTTTCCGTATACTGGAAGCCAATGAAAAGAAAGCCAATTTAAAAGAAGTGAACATGCATAATCATAACATGGAAAGCTAATTTCCATATCTGTTTGTGAAACCAATGCAACTTTTTCTTACCTGCTTTGACAGCAGCTCTGCTGCTGCTGGAGTAATTTTTGGCTGTAGGCTGCTGCAGGTACATATTGTAGATTGAACTGGAGTTCATAGTGGCAGGGCCCTTCCTTGGAGACTGGGGCCGGGACCCTCTGTCTGGAATAAAGGGACGCACCGCCACAGCAAGAGGAGGCTCTGTCCTCTCACTCTGAGGGAAGAGGGCTGATCCAGACTGAGGCGTAGGGCTGGGAGGCACTGTTATCCGCTGTTGGATCTGCTGTGAAGAGGAACCAGAGGCAGGGAGTGTTCTCTGCCAGCCTAAGGTGCCAGGAGCAGAGCGGGGCAAAGAGCTGGTGGCACAGACTGTGGAGTGATGGCCTGCACTGGGATAGGTTCCATAAATTGGTGGAGGCTGCTTAGACAATGCTGTTACTGTCCCTAACAGCTTAGGGGCTTCCTAGAAAGAGACAAAAACACAAGTTAAGCAAGACTCAAAGATGTCTTTCAGTAGAACTTGTGCTTAAACTCTAAGGAGGACTCTGTAATCTCACCTTGTCTGAGGTACCCATCTTGCTGGTATGATCTTGACTTGTGTCCTTCCAGTCTGGAGGTTTTAGAGGAACCCTATTATTGCTGAATGAGGGCCAGATTGCATCATTAGCTGTAGGGAGCACAGCAGTATGAGTTAGACTGAAACAGACAAAGACGGTGTATGCTCTTTCTCTAGTCAGCCTCGTTATGACACAGACTGACCTGCTCATCAGGTCATTAAAGCAGGAGATGAGTCTCAAATGGGACTACACTCACATCTCTGACCCTTGTGACATCAGGACACTTCTAATCAGGGGCTTGAGTGGGGTATATTTCTGTCCTGTCCTCTGCCTCGATCCAGCTCTCTTTGGGTTAAATGGATTACTAAGCCTATGTGTCCAAGTCCACTGCTCTGCTGTCAAAGCCACGGGCGATGACGCATGTTTATCCCATCCGTCTGACAGACACGCAATCAAACTCACTGGCAAGTTGACTGCCAAGTCCCACAAAGGAGAAATGCAGTGCAGCAAAGGACTAAACTCTATCAAATATGGGGTTTTCTTTTCTCTAGATCAAATTATTCTAGCAATTAATTATGCTAAAAGTTAAATGCAGTCCCTTGTTATGTATTCTTAAGGTCAGCCTGGCATCTTCATGACTACTTAAAATAAAGTTGTTACATAATGGCTACTTTTTCCACCAGTTTAGTTCAGAGTTTTAGGTGTCCTGTGGATCTAACTTCAGTGACTACTGGGATATGGAACAGTAAGTGTACTTTTAAGTGTGCTTTTTAAGATGAATAATGGGTGGGGCTTAAATGGCCTTTTTATGGTTTGTCAGTACCCATGAGGTAACAAATTATACATAGGACATACCTCATTGCTACTGACAAACTAAGTGTATGCTGCTTTTTTTGTATATTTATTATGTCACAGTGTGTGTGAATAATTGATCATCAAATCAATTCACAGTGTCTTTATGTATTATTTATCTACAACTTAAAATCAAACATGGTTTTAAACAGTACTTTTAAATGTCTTATAAAGGCCAATGTCTGTCTTGTAATTAGAAGTGCAACCCTGTTTTATGCACTCTGATCAAACATTTCCTCTTGATGTCATGCCCGAAAAACTCACTAGAAGTACAGTCGGAGTCTGTGGGGGCCTCTGGCCCATCTCTTTGCTCTGAGGATGGCACAAGAGGGTCCACTATGATGTCTAAGTCTGAGACCTTCCATGGGCCTGCAGGCATCCTCACCCTCTCTTCCTCTGTCCCGCCGCCCCCAAATGTGACACAGAAGCATGACAAGCAAATAGGGGAGGAGATAAAAGGTGACAGACATGAGAAAATGAAAAAGCATGTTAGCGGTAAAGGCTGGAAAAAAACAAACAAAGATGTTTTAGTATGACATTGATGAGAATATCTGAATAAAGATACGTTTCAAAACTTGGTGCTTATGAGCTCCCCTTTTATATCGAAAGAGATACTGCAATTCTTCATTCAACTGTATTGTGATGCCAATAATGATAAAGACTTGCTATTGTGACATATCAGGAAAATTAGTGAAGCATAAAAAAGAAATGTGAACTGATCTGAATGAATGATTTTACAGTTGTGGTGAGAAAGAAGATTCAAGGAGAGTCGTGAGCAGATTTCTGCTGTTGAGTGATTGATATACACAGCCTTCAAGAGGCAAGCATAGTGAAATGATATATCTATACCCATTTATGTAGTACTATCTTGCTGATTGGGGTTATGAACCTTCTATAACCATTTGATGCTCATCGTTTTACCACAGGGAGCTTTTATTTGGACGTTGTCTGTGTAAGAGCACCAACAGTTTTCTTGATGATGCATTAATCCCAGGACAATTCTCCAGATTTCCTGTAGAAGTTTTTCTTTTCAGTCCTGGAAAGCAGCAAGTGGAAAAGTAAAAATCTGTCAAACAATAAGAGCGAAGACTGACCTGACTTTGAACGAGCATGGTTGACTGTAGCAGGAGTGGAGAGAGACTGTGGCTTCAGGGGATCAGGAGATAAAGTGTAGCCTCCTTCTTGTCGCCCGGGCACCGGTATCTGGATGTAGGGACAGACTGCTGCCACCCGCCCAGAACTGCCTGGGGTGGGTTGTGGGGAGGGAGGACCACTCATTCGGCCAAGCTGTAGAGAAGAAAAATGGTTAAACAAACCCCATACAGACAACTTTGCAAGAAACGGCTAGTAAACCTACAAATATGCAGCATATACACTGATCAGGCATAACATTATGACCTAACATTGTGTTAGTCCTCCTTTTGCTGTCAAAACATCCCTGACCCATCGAGGCATGGACTACAAGGTGTGCTATGGTATCTGGCACCAAGAAGTTAGGAGCAGATCCTTTAAGTCTTGTAAGTTGGGAGGAGGAGCCTTCACGTATCGGACTTGTTTGTTCAGCACATCCCACAGATGCTTGATTGGATTGAGATCTAGGGAATTTGGAGGACAAGTCAACACCTCAAACTCATAACATTCACATGGAAGGCATGACTCAAGGTTCCCCAGCAGAACATTGCCCAAAGCATCACACTGTCTCCGCCGGCTTGCCTTCTACCCATAGTGCCTCCTGGTGCCATGTGTTTCCCAGGTAAGTGGCGCACATGCACCCGGCCATCCAATTTATGTAAAAGAAAACGTGATTCGTCATATGAGGCCAACTTTTTCCATTGCTCCGTGGTCCAGTTCTGATGCTCACGTGCCCACTATTGGCACTTTCGCCAGTCGGCTGGGGCCAGCATGGGAAGTGGGCACCCTGACTGGTCTGCGACAATGCAGCCCCATATGCAGCAAACTGCTATACACTGTGTATTCTGACACATTATTATCTGAACCAGTATTCTTCAGTATACTTCTTGAGCAATTTGAGCTACAGTAGCTCGTCTGTTTGATCAGACCACACAAGCCAGCCTTTGCTACCCACGTGCACCAATGAGCCTTGGCCGCCAATGACCCTGTCGCTGGTACACCGCTGTTCCTTCCTTGCACCACTTTTGATAGATATTGACCACTGCAGAACAGGAACACCCCACAAGAGATGCAGTTTTGGAGATGCTCTTAGGCAGTCATCTAGCCATCACAATTTGGTCCTTGTCAAAATAGTTCTAATCCTTACTCTTGCCCATTTTTCCTGCTTCTTACACATCAACTTAGAGGTCAAAATGTTCACTTGCTATCTAATATATCCCACCAACTAACAAGTGCTGTTATTAAGAGATAATCAGTATTGTTTACTTTACCTGGCATAATGTTATCCCTGATCGGTGTATATCAACAGACACCCTTTAATGCTATTTGTATGCAAATGTGGGGTCAAACACTCTGCTTCAAAATTCGTTGAGCTTGAAATGCTTGATTTAACTAATTCCAGGATATCTTTAAATACCATTGAACAATGATTTACAATGCAGCTCCATGTAATTTTACAAATCCGGTATCGGGTGTACTAATCTGCATGTGGCAATGCAGGCTGGTTCTTCACTTGCCTCTGCTTTTTTCTTGTAAAGACGTTCTCGGAGGTCCCCAATACGCTTGTCCATCATGGTCACCTCCATGTTACGCTTGTTAAGCATATCCTTGTGTTGCTGAAGCTTGCTGTTCTGTTCCTGATTTAGCTTGTTCCGGATCTAAATGTTAATACAATCATACATGCGTCATACACACGCATACAAAACTGATGATTATGTTACTGCATCTGAATATCTTCCCCATCTCATCAAATGCTACGTTTATGCAACTAATATCTTTGGAATTTGAAAACACGATTAATAATCTGAATATTTTATGCGATATCACTCTAGGGTGCCAACTGCACCCCAAACAACTTCAGAGAAGACTGAGGAAAGAATAAACAAGTGTGGAAAAACAGGAAAGCACATTAAAATCAAAAGACTTTTAAAAAAATTAACTGGGGAATAAAATAGTTTTTGATGATCAAACTGCGTTAATGGATTAAAAGAACGTCTATTTCCTATGACTTTCCCCAAGTGAGTCTAATTTTTTAAAGATAAACAGAGTTTGACTTTGTGGCTAGTTTGTTGCCGATGGCTATTCAAGGTCATGAGTTGACTTGCAGAAAAACAGCAAACAGCATCACCACCAACACATGATTTCAGTCTTTCTCGCTTTCTTTTTGAATTTAATCAAAGTTAACAAAAAAGTTCAATAATGTAGTCTTTGTTCAGTACAATGCCTACATCATGTAGTACCTGCAGTTCCTGGTAGAGTTTGCGTAGTTCCAGTGCAGCATTGCTGGTCACTGGTCCACCCAGAGGCTGCAGTCCATTGAGACGCCCCCGTCGCAGATCGTCTAACTGCTGCGTGAGCTGGTCCACCTTGACCATGGCTGACTGCAGCTCTGCCTGCTTTTCTTGGAACAGGCTGCTAACATGCTCAATTTCTGCAGCTGAAAGACACACAAAGCATTCCGATTATAAATACATTATTGTGGTATGCAAATGGATGCACGATTGTTGATACGCTTCATATATATGTTTGTGTCTGTGGATTTTTCAAGTGTGGGTGTGTTCACGCAAGTGTGTGGGAGTGAAGTCCAGTGCAAATTGCTCCTTTCCCAGTTGTCCACTCCTCAAATCCACATGTCATAAGACAAATTCTAAGAGATTGTGACACTGTTTTTTATCTCATGAATGTTGTGAGGGGGTGAAATCTTCCCCATGCTCTTCCACACCCCAAATAGACCTCCCTGTTTTAGAGTTCAGAGATGCTCCTACTGAGTGATCCACTGCCAGGAACACAGAGGGAGTGGACGGCAAAAGCAACTGGAGCAAGGGATGAAATTCCACCTAGCGGTTTGATTTCTTTAGAGAGACTTTTTTTTGTGCACAGCTGCCTTGGAATTGCAAAATGAACACATTACAGGGACTATCACCCTGGAGAAATCTGGGGTTAAGTGCCTTGCTCAAAGGCAAAATAGATTGAAGCAGGAGTTAGGCATGCATTATTTTACTCATAAATTGAAAATCCCCATTATGAAAACCCATAGAATAATCTTGAAGTAACCCGGGTCAAGGTTTTGACAATTTTTGCTCAGCTCTCACGCCGATATATACAGGACACAGGTATATCAGAGAAGAGATGTTCTTGTGACGGGGAGGAGATGTTAATATTTTTGACGCATTTATTTTTTTGGTCACACCTTACATTTACCAATTCTCACAATTAACTATTATCTATGACCGTTGCCTCAATAAACTCCTAATTATGGCTTATTAATAGTTAGCATGGTAGATGTTAAGTTAAGGTATTGAGTAGGATTAAAGGGACGGTTCATTCAAAAAAGAACATTCTATCATTAATTAGTTACCCTAATGTCTTTCGACACCCATAAGACCTTCGTTCATCTTCGGAACACAAGTGAAGATATTTTTTTTAATCTAATGGCTCAAAAAGGCCTTCATTGACACCAATGTTATTTCCTCTTTCAAGACCCATAAAAGGCACTAAAGATGTTGTTACACCGCCTATCTCACTACAGTGGTTCTACAATCATTTTATGAAATGATGAGAATAGTTTTTGTGTGCAAAAAAACTAAATAACGACTTATATAGCGACTTAAATCCCCGGCAGATCAGGCTAGGTTTACCCAGTCTATATATATAGATCTACACACACACACACACACTATCCTAGTCATATGCATGCTAATAAGCAACTAGTATTAATACAATAATAGTTGGTAATCATATGCCATTTTAATGTTTCAGATAACATATACAAATAAAATATGAAGCGTTTTCCAGTCTGTTAACATATCGTCTAGTGTACATACACAGGTTGCCGTTGATGAGTTTGCTGTAATCCACTTGGCCCCTCATGGCACGGACCTTCTTGAGTTTGGCTTCTTGACTGTCCACTCTTTCCCTCAACCTCTGGAGCTTCTCGCTCTCAGACACGGACTGGCCCTGACGTGGGTCCTGTTGCTTCAGATACCGCAATCGTTGCTCCTAAATGCGGGGAGGAGAGGAAACGGAATGACAGGAGAGGGTAACGGTCAATTTCAAAATGGGGGGGGGGGGGGGAGCATGCTCCACAGATGAAAACAAACACGTAACCGATCAACAAAAGCCCTTTCTCACACCTCACTACGCACAGTGGAGAGCTGCGAGAGAATAGGATGGAAACAACAAGGAAGGACCAGGTAAGATGGTAAAACAGAAAGAGAAAAGATAAGAGACAGGAAATAAAAGAACATCAACTTAATTCCAATGCCAATTCAGCAGACAAAGATTTAGTGCTATTACATGTACCTAACTACAAAACTGTAATTGTAGACTATATGATAGATTCAGTTATGGGAGATATTACAACCTAACACACCCAAAAAATGAATGTATGATGAATGAGACTGAAATAGAAAGTGGAGGGAAGCACAGGCATTCATGCTGACAAGCACTTTCAGGTCTGCTTCAGAATGAGCAAATACAAAGCCAGGTCTAACAGTCCCAGAGTGTTGACTCGACACAATCCAGTGTTAAATGAACGGACAAACAAACAAAGCTTGTTTTTTTAACCGCAGGGCTACTACGTTTAGTTACATACAACATGTTTGTTCGAAACATGCATGCACTTTTTGCATTCTTTTCATTTATTTTGTTTTTATCTTTCTGCAATATCAGTGAAAAATATCAATACTTTCTGACATGATGAAAATTCCCTCAAATCGGCATTATTTATTCACTAAACAATTCGTATAAGCAATATAAAACCAATAAATAAATTAGCAATTCAACAACCACCTCTACCTGAAAAGTTCTAAACAGAAATGCATTTGTTTACCTTCCAACAGGTGAGTTAACTTGATGACTCCTTAATATTTTTTTTCATGAAACACTTCATATACGTCAGAGATCATAGCTAGGCCCTGTGTCGCTTGTCTGCGATTTCCCAAGCATTCTGGTACTTTGTTTCCCGTGGACCGACTACACCTTCACGAGCACACGTGCACGCACACACTCAATCTCCAGTGGTCTTAACGTCCACCCTCTTCCTGACAGCTGCAGTCCATGCTGATCTCATTTCCTATGTGAACAGAGTCTCTTTCCTGTTGTTGTTTAAGGAAAAGAACTTTGCGTCCAGGCAACACGCACAGTTCCCTCTGTCGCTGAACTGAGCGTGATTCAACCATCACACACTGACCTCAAGACAATATCTCCATCACAGAGACAAACAATTCTCCTAACAAAATATCATAAGAGCCAAATCAAGAGAATGATGTCAGGCTCGACTGCACAGTTAAAATGCGAATTATTTAAAAGGCTTTTAGAAAATTCCTGACATGGCCGCATGGAACCAGGCTAGTACAATTAATCAAACGTGACAGTTCATGCACTCCCCAGATGACATGGCCATGTGTTCACATATGCCCCTTATGCTTGTGTGTACACCTGCTAATGGCGAACCACAGGGGTCTTCATATTAATAAGCAGAAGTCAGCAGACCAACAGAGCACTATTAACAGATCTGAAAATGGAAATAAAAAATGCATATCTTATCCTTAATAAAAGTAGTCTTTGGCAAATCTTTATGGCAAATGAACAGTCCAGACATAAAAAGAGGAAAAATATCGGAAGACATATGAATAAATTAAGAGATAAGAGGCTTCATATTGTGGCACCTACCTTAGCTATCAGCATCTGCTGCTGCGTTTCGATCTGCTGCTGCTGTCGCATTGCCATCTCCTGCAGCTCTGACAGCGTTAACTCCACACGTGGATTCCCCACCTACATACACACACACATACACACACAAACACACACACACAGACACACAAAGTAATGTAAAATCAGCTTTGCACACAAACAGGCTAAACAAAAAATGACTGCATTTTGTTTTTTATGAAATCTTTCCAATAAAATAAAAATGATCAGCCATCTAGAGCTTTTAGAATCAATAGTAATCAATAGCCTGTATATTACCCAGTGCTGATATTCATCTCACAACATTTGTAATACAAACTAATGATGACAAATGAGGCAAATTGCTAAAATGAAATAAAAATGTACAATAATATTTACTTTAAATGTACTCAAAAACATTAGAGAACCAAATATGTGGCTACTTAAAGGGAAAGTTCACCCAAAAAATGCTTGCTGCTTACCACCAGGGCATCCAAGATGTAGGTGTGTTTGTTTCTTCAGTAGAACACAAATTAAGATTTTTAACTCCAACCGTTGCTCGTATAATGCATGTTAATGGGGTGTTTTTCTATGAGAGCCACTATGAGAGTAAAAAGCACACAGACATACGAATCCATATTTAACCCTGTGGCTCGTGGCGACACATTAATGTCTTAAGACACGAAACAATCGATTTCTGCGAGAAACCGATCAGTATTTGTGTTATTTTTGACCTCATATCAGACAAATCTCATCTAGTATTCCCAATGCCATTACTTCCGTAGCATAAGGTCAAAAACCTGGCGCGATCATATATATATATATATATATATATATATATATATATATATATATATATATATATATATATATATATATATATATATATATACGCACACACACACACACACACAACATACAGATTCCTCATTAGTGCCTGCGCGGATGCCGCAGATCGGTCAAATGAGGAATCTATGTAAATATATATCTATGATAGTGCTGGATTTTTGACCTTACTTCACGGAAGTAATGGCACTGGGAATACTAGATGAGATTTGTCTGATATGAGGTTAAAAAAAAACACAAATTCTGTTCGGTTTCTCCCAGAAAAGCCAAAGGGTTTAATACGGATTCGTATGTCTGTGTGTTTTTTACCCTCATAGTGACTCTCTTAGAAAAACACCCCATTGACATGCATTATACGAGCAACGGTTGGAGTTAAAAATCTTCATTTATGTTCTACTGAAGAAACAAACACACCTACATCTCGGATGCCCTGGGGGTAAACAGATAAACATCAAATTTTAATTTTTTGGTGAACTATCCCTTTAATTGTTATATATTATATATTGTTATATGTTAAATATGCTAAAACTAGTTAAAATCCAAAACAATTTTGTGTTCATTTTCAAGTAGACAGCCAATCTCTAAAACAAATTCAAAGGATTACAAGAAAAGGGGCCTTTTACACAACGTTTTCAACTAAAAACTTTTTGTGCTTTTTGGTAATTTATTTACACAACGACAGCATTTTGGGGACATGAAAATGCAAACTTTTGAAAAATTTCAAAGTGTACGTTTTCGAAAAGGATACTGGTATCGTGTCTGTGTAAACTTGATTTTTGCTGTTGTTGTAATAACAGTGACATCTTACGCATGCGTATTACATGTTCAGTCTATAGGCGTGTTTTTTTTTACAAAGTGACATTGCCAACTACTGGTCTGGAACAGGGATTTTGACAACGTACATGTTGTCTGTAAATGTAAAATGCGAAGAAAAATCGTTTCAGTTTTTAATACATCATTGTCATGTAAACCATATACGAGCTAAGCAGGTTCAGCTGGTGGTAACATTAATTGACCATTATATGGTATGTTTTTTGCATTTTCATACTGGTTAGTGCCATAAACAGATCACAATTGTCCACCTAAAACCAGTTTAGAATTTAAATTGGTCCAGTCGGTTGTTTCGGCAGGTAGACAGCTGTGCGGATTGCGCAAAATAAATATCTGCAGTAAACAACAACTTAGGTACAATCAAACTGCCAGAAATCACCACAGAATCACGAGGAAATGCCTAGAGAGACTGAACAGGATGCTTACAGTTATGCCATGTCCTGCAATTGTGTAATCTCACCTATATAAACTCTCATTCACTTATACTTAACGTTACAGGAACACACATGCACACGCAGAATACAGCCACAAACAATTCACAAGAGCCTGTGTATTCTAATATTCCTAAATTGTATAAAGAAATCCGAGATAGTCATTCTCTCTGACATATCAGTAGAGCACACATTCAAATTAATTGAGTCATTGGCTTCTCTTTATTCTCATAACTGGCTCACTGCACATGTTATACTTATAATGACTAAAACATCTGACAGACAGACCCCAGTGAGTCAGAGCCGTTCTGCGAAAACCTCATTTATCTGTGGACGGTACGCTTATCTAAATGATCTCATTGAGGCATCACTGAGACTTCATAAGACAAGTCAATGTGGCAAATCAGTGTTTAAACTAGGGCTGGTCAGTTAAGATACTAGATATCCTCTTTCAAGGTCTCTGGGCTGTCAGACAAAGCAGAAATACTCTGGTGTCTATTAGAACTGGAAAAAGCTATATGTTAATATTACTCTCAGTGGCCGTTGACTGACTAGAAATAGGTGATATGAAATCAGTCATTTTTTGCTGATCGGCACTCAGTTTTGCTGCCGAGTTGAGGCCAATCACCTTGAGCTCCAAATGCCATGTGATTAATCCCTTGATTAATTGTACAAGGAAACACTTGGAAAGCAATACTGGGAAGGAAACACTTAGCAAAGCGTCAGACAACATGCACAGACAACATTGCAGATAATCCGTCATCAAAACGCAAAGGCTTACTCTGCCCTATAAACATTCAGGGAAACTTTCTTTCATGGAAAAATCTAAGATGGAACATTCTTTCAGGGGGTGTCGTTCGTTCTTAGTAATGTCCTTGGATGTTCACTCTGTGAAAGGATTTGCCTGAAATGTGGTACTAGCCACAGAAAATGAGGTCACCCCTGGGGCCGTTCTGGTGTTGGTGAGCACCTGGTGCTTCTGAGGGAACAAGCCCTCTTTTTAGGATGAGATCACTCACTCCCAAAGTATTAAACACACTCCGCCATTACATTATAACCCACCCTCCATGAACTAAAGCATGAGGAATGTTTTTAAATATCTCACGGCAAAATGAGTGATTTTGTGACTAAAGCATATCAAATTACATTTATAGACAATAATATCTACAATAATATTATCTACAGGAGGCACAATTCTCTCTTTTTCACCCTTTTTCACATGACATAGTCCATTAGGTCATCGCCTGCCCGCAGCCACTGCTATTCATATCCCGCATGACAAATGAGCCATAATTAGAGTACTTTTAGTTCCTCCTGTCACAAGAACAATTCTCACAAATGCTCTTTTTTAAGTCTGACAGGGCAACTCCTGGAAATGACAGCACGCCCCGAAAGCTTCAATTCATCACTTATTTAATCACAGTTATTACAGAGAATAAAACATGCTTGACTTTGGCAAACCTGTAAATGGGTAGTTGACGGATAACAGCTTAAGTAGCCATAAATTCATAAAGTGCCCATCATCTACAGCTTTATGTGATTGAGAGATGCAAGAGAAAAGTCGAATATAGAAAGATTTGACATTTTTTCATGCCAAAGAAAATTTTCTTCGTGGCAGGTAATATGAAATGTATACATTGTTCATTAATACATTGTTAGTTAACTGTGTGATTTGTGCATCTACATTTCTGAAATCCATAACTTGGACTGTCACCTCTGATTACAAATCACTCTAAATTGTAATGTAGACATATGCATTTTCTGTAAAGATATCCATTGTGAAAAGTGCTTTACAAATAAATGTGAATTGAATTGAATATGAATTTAATGTCAAAGCAAATGTATTCAGAGAATGCATATTTTATCTAAATATACAACATTTTATTTTATCTAATATACATTCAATTTTGGTGCATTGCTGATATACAAAACCATGTCAATTATTATAAACCATAAATGATTCAATAAAGCATTTCCCCAGAATTGTAGCTGTGGGGAAAAGTGATGACTGGTCAAATAATAGCAATAATGAGCTTTGATATTACAAGCATGCAATTGCATAACGATGACATTTAATATTCAAATATTTCATCTGATCTAAGGTAATAGGAATTAGGAAACATCCTATAAAAATATATATAATTTGCCATATTAGTTATTCTTATCACATTTCTATTAACGTGAAAAGTGGCACCTTAACTTTTCCCCCGACATCAATATTTTAGTGTTTTTTTTATATGTATATGGGCAAGAGTAGGCTATTTAAGTATTTATTTATTTATTCTTTGCCAATTTTATAATCTTTGTGAAGCTCATAAATCGTTAAAACAACATTCAATTTGGTCACTCCTTTAATATAAGATCACAAAAACTGCATGTGTAATAAGATGCAGTTTAAAGTAATTGAGGCTCACAGTCTGAAATGGCATGCCAACTATACTCAAATATGACATGTCAGGTGAGAAGGTGAGAGCATCCCTTCCCTATGCATACAGCTGTGATCTATCAGCTCATATAACTACAACAAAGTAACCTTATCCAACAACTTTGACACTTATCACAACTGGTCAATCCTCCTTCCACCAAACGAACAGTGCGAAAATCTGAGTAAACCGGTTCTGTGCTTCCCAAATCAATGCTACACAGACCAATGCACAAGAATATACTTAAAAGAGGGGCGGAAAATACCTGGTGAGAGTCCCAGGTTATTCTGCATGATCGGACCTTAATTTTGCTGCATTGTCCTTCAGCAGTGAATTCCTGCACAGTCTCGACGTGGTTCCACTCCATTTCTAACAGTCAGGCGCGCGTTTCCGAGTCTCTTATGAGAAAAGCATCGGCGCTGTGTAGATGGATGCAGTGCAGCTGTAGTAACGTTATATCTGCGGTGCTGTGCTCGTTATGAGACCCCAGAGTCACACTAACACAGCCGCAATCCTTTCTCCAAAAAGCAGGAGTGAAGTCATCCAGCACATTAGCGATGAGTCAGGCTGTCATCCCCACTCCGCGCGACTGACTTTTCGTGTTTTTGCTTACTACATAGTTAAGTCTCGTGACTCTGAAGAGCAATTACAGTACATTAAACACTAATATGTTGGAAAGGAATGCGTGACCTTTGTAAAATGTTAACGTGAATCTGTAATGATGGAGACTGCGTAAGTTTTTTCCCCCCCTCAGGCTCAATTTTGACGTGCAAGCACTTCTCTTGCTCTTTAATGTGGGTGCGTGCTTCTCCTGCCCGGAGCAGACTGCAGTAGTGATGTCTGATTCACTGAATGAATTGTTCGTTGGAGTCGGATCTTTTCAAAGAATCGGATGAACAAATCACAATCCCGGTCTAAACGACTAATTTAAACGATTCTAAACAGCTGCACACCCTGAGAAACCAACTGCATTGATTAACATAGGCTAATCAAAGACCATAACATATATTCGTTTTTTTCCCCCTTCTTATTGTCTTGATGCATGTCTATTTTGTATCACAGCCTATGTATTTATTTTATTTTATTAACTTAGCGCCTTGTTTTAATATTATTATTTGTTATTATTATATGGTATATTTTTATATCATTGTTTTTTTAAAGCCTATAATGCTTTTGCAATAATGTATGTAAACACAATAACATCAAGAAAGTACATTGAAAAAAAGTCACTGTAGCCTATGTAAGATTTTTTTTTAAAATTAAAATATTAAAACAATGTAATATATTTTGTTGACTTCTTACATTATCCCAGATTTTTCCAAGAATGTTTTAAATCCAGAGAAATAGGCCTATGTGTCAATGTCCATGCATCACCTATCAATGGCATCATACCCCAGTTACCCTCAATTTCCGGTTTTATTTTGTAGAAACCATGTAAACACCAAAGACTCTTTAATATATTATCAGACAGGTGTGGATACATTAGATAGAAAACGAATCATTGTTAAAAAACTCAACAGTCATAGTTTATTTAAATCTTGTTTTCTTGATTTTCCGCAAGTAGGCTACCATGTTTTACCATGTCTAATATCGATCTAGCTTGCATTGTGCAACAGCTCAGAGTAGCTGCCGAGAGAACGCAAAGAGCAGCATTATAACATAGTATTATAACGAGTATAACATAGCATTATAACGAGTTTATGTGCAATTGTCTGATTTAACAATTCACTGAATTCAACAATTGAATGGAGAAAAAGTATTATTCTTCAGTGAATCGCTTTGCTTAAATTATCTGATTCAATTCTGTACTAATGGCTGCAACTTGAAAAAAAAAAAACTATTTATAATTTCAGGATGTCTTCTTCCATTTTTTACCAACAATAATTTCATTTACACGGAGCCTACTTTACCACAGCAATTCGATTCGGTTCAAATGATCCGAGTCAAGCGGTTCAAAAAAAGATTCTTTCGCGATCGAACGCGCGCGCACACACACACACACACACACACACACACACACACAGAGAAAGACCCCTCCTCTCCCGGGAGCGCCGCTGTCAGACTGCCCGTGCTGCGCCACAGCTGCCCCGCACTCACTTACTCCCAGATGCGTGACTGTCTCCAGAGAATCTGCCATTAATGTTTTCATCTTTGCAACACAACTTTACAGCATGCATGTGCTTTAAAATACGCCATGCATTAAAGTGCACGAGAAGCTGATACAATGGATATTTAACGAGAGGAAACACGTCATTTACTTCAATTACTTGTATTCAATGGTTTTGTCTTGACTCGTGACACAATGCTACATTTTAGGCTACTTATCCAAAAAGGTGTACTACTCTTTATTTCCAATAATACCAAGGTACACAACACATTAAATATATTAAATATCATAAAGGTGCATTAAAATGCTGTCATATCTCAACAAGAAAGCAACAAAGGGTTGAAAAGCACAATTTTAAAATGCATTTCTTTCTGCAAGATGTGATGCTCGTGGGCAACGTGGCAAACCCATATTAGTATTCCAACAGCGATGAGCAATTTAACAAGACAAGAGTTTTTGTGCCAGTTGGATGAGGTATCTTGGACAGAACGGGCACAGTCGATAAGTGCTATAATAACGCTGAGCTAGCTATTTAGCTCCCTCAGTATTTTAATAGCTCCTATAGGCTACTGACCACGGTCACTCGTGACTGACCTTCATATGTCCATATGCTGAAAAACACAGCCAGTGCCACAGGCCCAAATCTGTGCTCTAATGATTTTGAACCGACATTCGGAGAACAACCAAACAGTGTGCAATCCATGAGATCCATAGTTGTTCTGAACAAAGCATCTAACCGCAAGATTCAGCAGTGGGACGGTTTCTACAGATGATGCACTGTGATTTGTTCTAGATAAAACTATCCACTATGTAAGTGGTTATCAACTAGCGGGTATGACAAAAATTGGGTTGCAGGTCTGTTCTGATGGGGGTAATCGAAAGCTGTCATTTTAAATGCAAATATAAAATGCAACAAATCATATAATTGTGCATAATTACAATTAAATCAATTTACATGTGTGAGGACGTTTTGTTCAAATGTATATGATTTCAGTTCTGTTTTGGGTCACACTGTCCAAATGATGTAAAATCTGAGTCCTAAAGGGAAGCCAGTTGAGAAGCATTTAGCTACATGATAAGCAACAAGTGACAATTAGGGTGTGTTTTAGTTCAGTTCTCTTTTGGCTTTCTTGATGGACTCTGTTCGGTTCATTTGAATAAGTGTGTGAACACTTGCGTGTGTGGCCATCCAAACCCTGGTGTACACCAAACAAGCGGGCCCAGACAGCTGAAAAGAAGGGTCTCAGTCCGCTTCCAAATTAACTGCGTGGTTCGAGAAAGCAGCAACCTCCCGCAGTTTCTCTTGTAGCCAATACAGAAGTGACTTAAACTGCAATTACTCGACTGACCACTAGGGGCAGGCTCCAAAAGGGAGCAGATTCTCATTGAGCCCCATGTTAAAATGCCCAAATTTACAGCAGAAAAAAAGCATGTTTACAGCCTAATACAAATTGTGGTTTTGATCTACGGCTAATTTTGCACTTCATGACAACTGTGAGGGGGGTGAATTTTTTTAATAACTTATTTTTTACATTATATAAAGCCTTAAAGTTCTGCATAATTAAGGGCACGGCTACTTTAAGTGACAGGTGGTTAGCCATTTATCTGCTGTCTGTTAGTCATCGCATCACCTATTTTTCTTACTCAGACGCAGAACGTACGTGCTACTTGGCCGTCGGGTCCCGCAATCCGCTTTCGTCATCACTAGTTAGTCGGCTTGGTGTTTTCCGGGCTTAAAACTAAATGTACACTGTAAAAAAACCACGTAATTTTACGGTAATAGTCTGTATTTTTTTTACAGAATTTTCCTGTTTTTTCATTATACAGTGAAATGCCTGTTGTTTTACAGATATTTGCTGTAATTTATATTTTGACTATTAAATTTACGGGAATTCCTTGTATTTTGGTATTACATCAAATTTCCGTTTTTTAAGAGGAAATTTCTGTATTTTTACATAAGTTTGATTAATATTTTACAGATTTTTTCTGGCGCCCCAGCTGCCGGAATATTTCCGTTTTTTTACGGGTATTTTTTTTACAGTGTATAATTTTATTTTTTGGTCCGGACCAAAAGAATCAAGTGAACCTAACTCCAAGTTTGAACACCCTTAGTCCTGGTTCGTTTAGTGCATGGTCTCGGTCTGATTGTTTGGAGCACACCAGGGTTCAGATGGCAGCATTCACACTTATTCAAACAAATCGCACTAAAAGAGCAATCACACCCAAGTTTGTTTTAAAGGGGTCCTATTATGCTTTTTTCACTTTTTCAACTTTAGTTAGTGTGTAATGTTGCTGTTTGAGCATAAAAATGATCCACATGGTTACAAAGTCCTTTTTTATTTAACATAATCTACTTTCCAAGAGCTTCAACGAACGGCTCGTTTGAACTACAAAGCATTTTTACAGCGTTTCGTGAATTCATAATGTTACTCATTTAAATAACCCCGCCCACAGAATATGCAAATAAGGGGACAATTGTCGGGACAATCTTTTTTGTCAGGACAAAGTTTGTGGATCACAACTTGTAAGTATGTCATATTATTTCTAGTTGTGTTTTCTATTAACAGTTCCAATTATCAGTTTTATGTAGTTGCTATGATGTAAACAAAGTGCAAAGCTTTGTCTCTGCTCGTCTGCTAGCTGACATTAGTGTTGATATAGTGTTACTGTAGATTTTGTAAGCTCTCGCTTTTGTAAGACTGTATACGGCCCCTCAGGAAAATTAACCATGGTTTTGTGATCTTGTATTATGATTATTATCTAGATTCTTCGGAAAAAGTGCATTATAAATAAAATCTATTATTATTATTATTAATATGCCAATGCAATGCCAATCACAACACACTGGGCCAGCTAACCAATCACAGCACATTTCATATTTTGGAAAGAGGGGCTTCATCAAAACAGGAACTGTTCACAAAGATTTGGGCCAGACTGAGGAGAACCCTGCTGTAATAAGGTAAAATATGTGTGGAAATAATGTGTTTATTCAACATGAAAGCATATTCTAGTACACCCCAAAAACAAAATCAATACTTCGTAAAAAGGGCATAATAGGACCTCTTTGATCTAACCAACCCTGCCAATTTTGAACACACCCTTAGAACATGATAATCTTCTAATGCAATGACACTTTAATTCACAGCATTTGTTTATTTTTTTCTGCTGCATTTAGGCAGAAACACATTGCGCTTTCATGACTATGCAGAGCACCCTCAGGGAAAACATGCACAGATCTTTGGAAACTTTCAAGGGCTCAGCATTCATCTCTACGGACGAAGCATTTGCATTCTCGCAGAACTCCTAATCGCATTTTACGGTATATTTTGATTATCTAATAAAGTTTTATTTGCTGGGTGCAGCGAGTGCAGTACGACAGAAATGGTAACTCTAAGCATCATCACAGGCAACATTACAGGAGCATCTAGAGGCAGAAAAGGAGAGAGTGAAGGTCAATGATAGTGATATCAGAGTGGGGCAAGGTCAGTGAGCTCAGAGACAAAGCTGCTAGACGGGCCGGGCCTGAAAACCAACAATGCGCCTCATGAAAAATCTCTTTATATTCCTGCATAGCCAGACTAAACAGAATAAAAGTCCAGATTGCAGCTTATTCTGGCCAAGAATCGCCCACTTAGTCAGTCAGAGACTAACTTAAAGTAAATGTAAAAGAGACGAACTACAGATTGTTTTGTTGTTAGATGCCATTTGCTGATGGGTTTATCTAAAAGTAAAATACATAAAAAAAGATTTTTTAATGCTGTTCTTTTGAACTTTATATTAATCAAAGAAACCTGAAAAAAAATGTAGCATGGTCACCACCAAAATATTAAGCAGTTGACCCTTCCTTTAACTTTTTACCCTTTAACCCAACCTTAAACCTACCCATACTACTAAACCTGTCCCTAACCTACCCATATCCCACCTTAACAGCCGAAAAAAAGGGTTTTGCAATACAATATGAATACAATAACAATTTACTTATTTTTTGATGTAAGTATATAGCAGTTAAAGCCACTTAACCTGTTAACTGTCATCCCCTTTTTAAAAATATCCATGAAAATTCACTATCCAAACTTAAATGGTTGCAATTCAAGAATGCTTTGGAATATAGACATAGGATTGGGCTCATTTTAGAGTATTACTAAAGTGAAATCACTTTAAAAAAGTAAAGTATAAAAAAGTAATGGAACTTTAAATTTACTGTAAATCAAATATACTGTACTAGATATTTAATATTTAATATAAAATGTATATGTTACAAAATAATTTGTACTCTAAAATTACTATCAAATCAAAGCCATAAGTTGTGTTCCAAATTTGAAGTTGATATCACAAAAATTGAAGTTCCCATGAGATTTTGTTTAGGCGCTGTACCATAAATAGCCACCGGGTGTCATTGAAATTCCATTGATTTTTTTTTTAATGCAATTTCCTGTGTTAAATGTATATATTTTTGTCCAAATATCACAAAACAGTTTTCAGATATAGAACCGTGAGACTCAGACCTTTCCGACGATATATGTTTTGTCAAGATAAGAAAAGGTTTTTATTATAAAGTAGCTAAATAAATATGAAACATGACGATGCCACTTGGGGAGGAGTTCGCTAGAATAATTTAGAGCACCGTTTCCATGGTAACGCAAAGTTTGATTTCAAAACGGTTTTCACAGGATGAATCTTGAGTTCGTAAGCTTTTGAATGATATATAGTTTGTCAACATTAGATCAGGATAAATATAGGATATAATTGTTTTAAACATACAGTGGCAAATGGGCCCACCGGTGGGCCAGTGACAGATAACAGGTTAAAGGGTTAGTTCACCCAAAAATGAAATTTCTTTCATTAATAACTCCATTATTCCCCAAATAAAGACTCAAACGGTCATGAATCATGATTCGGATCGTGTGTCAAACTGGCAAACCGCTGAAATCACGTGACATTGGCGATATGAATCACGAATCAATCTGCTGATTCTGCTTAAAACAAACGCGGAAGAGAAGACAATGCTGAATAAAGTCATATTTTTTGTGACTTTTGGACCAAAATGTATTTTCAACACTTCAAAAGAGTCTAACTAACCAACTGATGTCACATATGGACTACTTTGAGGATGTTTTCATTACCTTCTGGACGTGGACAGCAAGTGGGCATACACTTACATTCAAATGATAGAAAGCCCTCGGACTAAATCTAAAATATCTTAAACTGTGTTCCGAGGATGAACAGAGGTCTTACAGGTGTGGAACGATATTGAGGTGAGTCATTAATGAAAGAAATTTCATTTTTGGGCGAACTAAGCCTTTAATATAAAGTGAGACCAATTGTTGTTTTAAATTGTAATAACACTTTGGAGTATTATGTTTTATGATGAGCATAAATCACTCAATCATACCAAACACAAACATTTGAGCTCTCTACAAATAGATGCAGATGAGCAAGCGATGCTTATGTACAAATGTGGCATAAATGCTGTTGACACATGCATAATGACATAAGACATCCTGGATAAAGTCTGATGTATTCTGACCCTGAAAGACACGCCATCCATCTATATAAAGATATTGCATGACTGTCAAATGTACAATGTACACAGTCATTCTCAGCTGCTCGGCTGTATTATCAAGGGGAGGGAGAGATTTTTGGTGTGCTGAACATGCAGCTATATATTTTGCCTTCTGGCCCTTTGACCTGGTTTAAAGTGGAGCACACTTGCAGACTTGCATATTACGATGACAGTTTTAGCGTAAGAGTATACAATCAGGCCAGCGCAGGAGTTCACAAGTCCTAAAGTTTATTGGCCGGATGTAATTAAAATATCATCACATGATCCTGCCTGAAAGAGAAGCCCCCGCTGCCTGGATTATCTCTAATAACAGCTGCATAATGGGACGCGGGGAGGGACGCATATCGGGATGCCTCAGTGAGCCTGTCACTCATTTATAGCATAACTGGTGATGCTGGGAAGCTCCCAGAGTCCCAGTGACCACCTGTTCAATAGCTGTGCGCCTTTAAGCATTTTATGATCACAGCCTTGTGGAATGTGAAGCAATATGGAGATCTGGATTAGACAGACATCAATTTCCTTTTTCTTAAAGAGGATCTATTATGCTTTTTTATTTTATTTTCATTTTTTTACATTTTCTTTAGTGTGTAATGATGCTAGCCTGGCTCCGCCCTCCTACGTACTTCCGCTCAATTTTCATTTTCCTTCAGTACTCCGCCTGGGACTGCGGTGTATTCTTAGGTTTTCTCCGAACAAATTTTTACCTGTCCAATCAGCGAACAGAGGGAGTGGCTGAGAACGATGACGTTGATGTCATGCGCTAGTTTGAGTTGTAGTTCAGTAATGGCGGCGGAGAATGCGAACGAAACCATTCATTCCGTTGTGGCACCACTGCCGAATATCCAGAAGTTAAAGCCGGACCAAGAACAATCTTTGCTGGGGTTTGTTGGTGGCCATGATGTTTTGGCCCTCCTCCCCAACAGAGGGAATTCGGGAAAAGTTGGATTTTCCAGCTCGCTCCGTTAGTGGCGAAGGAGTTTGCTGAAGCCCTATTCGGACGGTAATTGTTCCTCGTGGGGTCGGAAGGTATTTGCCATCATTTAAGTTACAGGGGCTAGTCAGTTATTTTATTGCCATTCGTCTCCCACCAGCCACGTAAAAATCCCAGGCCGAGTTCCCTACTGCTTTTGACAAACCATGGTTGCGTGGTGATGTAATTGCTGTCCAAATCCACATCTCTGAGTTTTCAAGAATATACCACTTCAAAATTCACTGTTTATAATCCTTTTTGACCACTGCAGAGCACCGTACGGTTGTGCTTTGCTGTTATTTGCATGCACTTGTATTTCTTTAAAATGCTGGCAAGTATACAAGAGCAATATATTTCATCACCGCTCGAAAAAGGCCGTTACTTATAGCAACATTTATTATAATACATACCACATGATATTTTATTTACAGCATACAATCATGTTATGGACCACATGATCAGCGCATTCCCGATCACAAAAATCTCCCCTCCACCGTGTATAAATCACAATCCGAATGCACAAGTTTTATGTTTTATCCATAGACCGTTTTATCACTGAGGTGGCGCGCGTGCACATTTCTTTTGATGGATTTCCATGTGAGAAGGCCGTATGACATAGAGTACATCACGACCAAACGTTAACGATTGGCTATGGCAGATCCAGAGTAGCTCTGGGGAGAGCCAATAGTTTTAAACTTCAAAAGAGTTCCCGCCTTCGCGGAAGTAAACACTTGTCAATGGAGAGTGGCCAGACTCTCTGTACAAATGAAATGTATGAGAGTCTGGCAAGACCAGGCTATAATGATGCTGTTTGAGGATGAAAAATGTTACGTTATGGTCACACTTTACATTCAATTCTCAATATTAACGAATCAACTACAACTTTTGCCTCAATAAAAACCTAATTACTGCCTATTAATAGTTAATTGTTAAGTTTAGGTATTGGGTAGGATTAGTGTATGTAGAATATGGTCATACAGAATTATCCATTAATATGTGCTTTATAAGTATTAATAAACAGCCAAAATCCTAGTTATATGCATGCTAATAAGTGTTACATGAGTGTTAATAACTAAAGTGTTACATGAGTTATTGTCTATCAGTAAGCGCTGTTTCTGAACTCCCTGAAACGCTGCATTTGTAGTCTTGAGTTTTCTTCTGGGAACGTACATCACAATATTCCTCATTTAAATAATTCCTGCACAAGGCATCCGGAAAAAAGTTTGAGGCCTGGTTAAGGTGGCAATAGTGTTATTGCCATATATAAGGGTTAGTGCTTACACCTGGGAAGCTTAAAGTAGCTGTAATCGAAAGGGGAAAACATTTCTGTAACATGCTCAAAGCTTACTGGTCCAGGCGACCAATCAGAGTACATTGGACTTTTTGGAAGGTGGGGCTTCATAGAGTCAGAAAACAATTATCAAATAATTTAAGGGCTTTTAGTTTAACTCTTTCCCCACCATTGACGGAAAAAATTCTGTCTTTCCGTGATTTTACTGTCATACGGTAGGGGGCGTTATTACACATCCTCTGAAAGAGTACAGAATCTCGGATCAAAACACAAGTGAAAAAGAAGCAGAAACAAGCAACATAATTTGTAAACAGATGCATATGTAAAATAACTCGATCATCAACATGAAACAGCATATAAATCAAAACCGCCTAACACTGAATGAAATGTCGACCCAGGACGAGCTATAGGACTGTGAAGCTTTGGGGGTCTCCATCTACTCCATCTGTTTTGATCATCCTTCTGAATCTGATCTTGATGTAGTCTTTGACAAAAACGTGACTCTCAGCTTTTTGCTTAAAATGTTGCTTTTTTACGGAACTTACCCACATTTAAGTGTTGATAAAAAAAAGAATGCATGAATCTAAAACAGGGTTTCGTTTAAAAGCAGAAGTTCTGTAGCCTGACAAGCCACACCCACATCAAGATGAAGTTGGGTCTGGGAACACACTGTTGGCAGGGCTCCATCCGAGAGGCGGGATAAACGGATGTCTTTCAAATTCCCTCTGCACGCAATAGGATAGTGCTTCAACCAACCAGAGCAACGAAGAAGGTGAAGCGGATCTAGTTGATAGATTAAACGTTTGCCGTATCCGGGTCAGCAAAACATCATCCTTTTTTAAGAATGATTTCAGATTCTGAAGAAAAAACTCGTGGCCAAAGCAGATTCAAAAGACCGCTGTTCGCCAGCTTCTTTGTTTACAAGTAGCATGCAGAAATGTCTCTAAGCCTGCCTACTGACTCTATACACGATTTACTTCCCCTGACCAGAGTTTGGCTTCTTCCAGCTCGCAAACCAACGAAGAGTTGCTAGACGAACCTAGCTATAAAATTAGATTTGTTGCCGCTAGGGTGCGTCTAGATTTCTAGGCTAAATGTTTGGTCCTTTCTTGTGATATATTTCATACGTATTTGACATACATGAAACAAAATATTCTGGGGGCCATGAAACTTTTGTCAACTTTTTTTTCAAAAATGCTGGCGGGGAAAGAGTTAAATTACAGACATGGATACTGACAGAGGAAAGTTGATTTTTGCGCTCGGAAATAGAGAACACCACCCCTCCTTTAAAAGCATGATCAGTATCAAAGACAGATGGAGTCTAATAGAAATCAAACAGAAACTAGGTAGAGTTATGAAGTCGAGGGATTTTTTGGAAGCAGGGAAACCTGTGTATTCCGTTTCTCTAACACTTCCTGTGTTCGCCACAAGAACCAATCCGCTGCAAATGATTGTGCTGGAGGACTGGAGCTTATCAGCACATTGCACACAAGCTCCCATGCTGCGAAGCTTCCAACGTCTAACTTCCAACTGGAGCCTCTTATGTGGACCATAATTATATGGCAACAGTCAGAACTGATTCCTAAAAGGAACAGCTCGCCCAAAAATGTAAATTCTGTCAGCATTTACTCAACTGTTCCAATTCTGAACTTCTGTGAACTTCTGAAGTTCTTTCTTCTGTGAAAGTGTGTTTTCTATACAATAAAGAGTGTACAGTCACCAGAACAAGAATCTCCAAAAAATGACAACAAAAGCAAATCTTCCAAATCTTCTGAACCACTGTTGTTATTGTCAACTTTTAGTAAATTAAAATGAAAACTCAAAATATGAATAAAAACTATAATAGTGTGTAAATAACACTACAACACCATATGTGGCTGTATGTGAAGAAAATACCAACATTTACTGAAAATCGTGTCCTTCTAGCTCTCAAACTTCCACTTGTTCACATACAGATTTGCATGCAATTTCAAAAAACAATTACCAGCTGGATATTAAACAATATTTTACCTTTAATCCAACTGAAATGACACCAGTCAAACAACATAAATGAATTTTGAGAGACAGAAAGCTTTAATTTTGGGGGGAACAACTGTATTCCTCCAGAGCTTTAAGGTTTGGCCACACACACTTAATGAACAACGTCGTATTACAGTGACTAAATGTAAATGAAATTTAAAGTTTTCCATAATTACATTTTATAATGAGCTTGTGTTGTGTAAAGGGTAAAAGTCTATTGCAGTAGTGAAATGCCTGTGCTTTTAATATCAAGGACAATATGGCAACAGAGAAGAAATCCAAAATTCATTATCTTGTCAACTGTGCACGATAGCAGAAAGCACATGCTCAAATTGGGGTATGAAAACAAAAGTGGGCAACATACGAAAGGGACATTAACCTTTTAAAACATTTTCAATTCTTTCACTCTTTCAAAGAGATTGCAGATTGACATCAAAAGAGTGTTTTATGGCTTGAAACGTGGACACTAGAGAGAAACAGAAAGTGACCTCTGGGAGCATTGCTCACTTAAGTGCTTGTGTTTTGGCTAGACAGTTTCATCCGTAATTATGTGAAGCATCAGTGAGTAGCCCTCATTACGAGTCTCAAACGGTGCAGAATGGAAGTGTGACTCAGAACAGCGTGCATGTGAACGTACCCCATTCTCGCAGGGCTTGTCTGAGTTCCCCCTGCTCTTCCTGTCGGCCTGCTCTGAAGTCTGACTTCCTGCTGGGAATAAAACAAGATTACATCATCACCCATGCACTCGAACAAAGTCGAAATGCAGAGTGCAAAAACTCACAGATGTGGTCAAGCATATTCAGTGCTACTGGACCAAACTGCATTTTCTATATGGACAAAACGTTAAAAAAATAAAACATCGCTCTCATAGGTATGGCTGAAAAAGGAAGAAAAAAGGATACCTTTCCATCTAATGAGCATGTGATCCAGCAGTGGGATTTTGGCTGGCATATTAACCCTGATTACTCTTTGCCGAGACAGTAGGTTGTGTTTGACAACGTTTACCAACCTCCAGTCATTTCTCTTTTGTGAGCCTTTGTTTCGCCTGCACTCTCAGCTCTGCCATCTATAAATAAGCAGGGGCTTAATTCTCTAAATCCAGGGCTCTGTTATTATGTGTAATCCTGTCAGAGGTTCTGGAAATACCTAGACCTTCATGGACCGCGCCGCCTCTGATAGGTCTGTACACAATCCCACTGACCGCCCTCTGCTCTCACAGACTAATTTAGAATATAGTGATACGATGAACTAGATATATACATTTTTATATGCGAATGCTGCTTTCCATGCAAAACTTACTGCCACAATGTTGCCAGGGCATTACTACAAGGTGGCTAAAGCAACAAGGTGCAATGTTTAAAATTAAATAATATAAAATTAAATAAAAATTATAAAACTAAATAAATTAAATACAATAATGAAATAAAATAAAAGCTTTATGATTAAAAAATCAAGGAATTAAGTAAATATTATAGTTAATATTTGTAGTTTCACAGTTGCACTATAAAATGTTAATATATTATTTTACATTTTATTAAATATGTTTTATTTGACAGTATAATATTTCTTAATTTATTTACAAGTATAATAATTATTATGGTCTAATCTAGGTAAAAAATAAATAAAAATAAAAACACTTGGAATGTAGCCAATAAAAACTATAGTTCAAATCGTGAAGTTTTTTTGTTTCTTGTAACATGGGATCAAGTGTGAATATCCAAATATCAGTTTTTTCCATATTCTTTAGCCCTAAAAGATGGTTTGCATTTAAAATTATTACATTTTCAATCTAATCTGCCCGCGAGTGTCGTCTAGCAACTCTCAATACCCATCTGAGCTGTAAACGCCAAACTCTTGACGGTCTAATCACATCGTGTATATAGTCGTTGGGCGGGGCTTAACATAAGGACGCTAGAGTTGCGCTTGCGTGCTTCTAGTAAACACAGAAACTGCCGAACGGCGGTCATTCGAATCAGCTTTGACCGCAACTCTGGAAGACTTGGAGTTAAGCTTTTCTCTGAGAAAAGAACAAAGAATGGCACTGAAGTCATTCTTAAGAAGGGAAGATGTGTTCTGAGTTTTGCCGACCGGATACGGCGAATGTTTAATCTATCAACGAGCTCTGCTTCACCTTCAGTGCTCTGGTTGGTTGTAGCACTGGTAGCTCTATCCTATTGGGTGCAGAGGGAGTTTGAAAGACAACCGTTTATCCCGCCCCTCCAACACATTCTCACACCCAACTCGTCACATATGGACGCTTGACCAGGACCCCTTGTCGTCACTTTTCAACGAATTGGGCGTACCTTTATCAATTTTCGACGCGCTGGGTGCTCCATTCATTTCAATGAGAAACCTTTGGCGTCATACACAGACGCACTGGGAATGGGAATATTATCTTCATGGTGAAATGTATTAATCAGCAAGCATAATTTCATTTACATTTATTTTATTTACGCTATTTAGACACATTTTAACATGATTTCATTTACATTTATTTTATTTACGCTATTTAGACACATTTTAACATGATTTCATTTACATTTATTTTATTTACGCTATTTAGACACATTTTAACATGTAACCCAACCCCACCCCATCCCTAAAACTACCCATTTGTGTGAACATGATATAAAACACAGGATATAACATACGACTGCATCCACGAGTTATTCAAAAAAAGTTAAATAAAATAAGTTTTCCGAGGCCAAACGATTGATTTGCATGAAGAAAATCCCCAAAAGCGATCAGCATCACCATCCGCTGAAGATCATGAACAAACACATCAAATTTCAAATATTGCCGCCCCTACTTTTTTCCCTACGATTTCATAGTGAAATTGCATTGGCTCTCATATGTCTTGTGACCAATTGCGTCATTACGTCAGCATTGATTGTAAAATGTCATTGGCTCTCCTGTGTCTTGTGACCGATTGCATCATGTTTAAGAGTCTTTTGAATTATTTGAATGAGATATGAATGAGATATGAATGAGTTCGTTCACGGGGCAGCGGGATCATCATTTCAGCGATTAAAACATCAAGATCAACTCTGTTCTTGACATGAAGACATCGTATGACTTCAGAAGACTTGGAATGCAACATGAGCTAATACTTTTATACTGTTTTGGTCAGATTTTGCAATAAATACTTGTGACTGTACATTTATTTGCCTGGTATGTGTTTTATATTGTTAAGATGTGGGTAGGTTTAGGGTAGGAGTTGGGTTAGTTGCTCCAAAATATAAAAGTAGCCTTTAAATATTAATAAAATCATGTCTGCTTTTACAAACGCAAAGAATTAAATGCGTCTGTGTATGACGCCAAAGGTTTCTCATTGAAATGAATGGAGCACCCAGCGCGTCGAAAATTGACGATAAAGGTACGCCCAGTTCGTTGAAAAGTGACGACAAGGGGTCCTGGTCAAGCGTCCATATGTGATTGTGAGTTGGGTGTGAGAATGTGTTGGCCCCTCGGATTGAGCCCTGTCAATGGTGAGTTTCCAGACCAAACATCTTGATGTGGGTCTGGCTTGTCAGGCTAATTTTTTCCAGATGCACTCCCCTACCGTTCTATGTGTGGACTCTTATGTTGTTAGTTTTTTGGCTCCCATGTTTCCTTCCAGTTTTTAGTTCCTGTTACCTTTGTATCCACTGCTAGTTGGTTTCTATTGTTACTCATTGGTTAATTGACTATGTTCACTTGAGTCTTGTTTGGTTCCTCATTTAGCAATGTATTTGAGAGTACATTTACGCAACAACGATGTACAAAAAAAATGGAAACATTTTTCCTTTTTCCTACGTTTTGGAAAAGTTTTGCTACAGACAAAAATGTTGTCACAAGGATCAGCGTTATCAATGGTAATGTAATTGATTTTAAAAACCTGCACTTTGAAACCTGTTTTCAAATGTTTGCGTTTTCAGCCCCCTAAAACACCATTGTCATGTAAATGAATGACTCAAATGCAGACGTTTTCCATTTTTAGTTAAAACAGTTCCATGTAAACGCGCTCCCTTAGCCCCCAGTTTGGTTCTTTTCATTATCTTGTATTGTTTTTACATACGTGAAGCTATGCTGATTCTTTCCTTCTGGATTCCCTGGTTGAAATCTGATCCTCAGCTCAAATTCACCTTGCCTGCACCATGACAACTACAAAATCACTCCCACGCATTCTAGAATGATACTTTATTATATTCAAATTGAACTTCAAGCTATTTGGTGAAAATCCCTGTTTTCTTCCTCCATAGAACTGCCAAATATTGCAAAGTCAGTTTATTCTGATAACATGCAGCCCTTGCTCCAATCACTATAAGCAATATTAACAGTGACGCTTTCTCCCCCATTAAAACTCAAAGACTGTATTTCTCTGTTGAGGTCATGCAGGCATCGGCCACTCGCCGACTCTAGTCTGATTGAGCTGTGGTCTGTCTCAGGTGCAGATATGAGAGCATGAAGGCGGGAGACCAATTACACACAAAGAGGATTAGTTGCGTAACTGCAGATAACTGCAGAGGCAAAACTCTGCAAAGCCCAAAGCTGACAGGACTCTCACTTAAAACTACTGAAAGAATCAGTTTGAACACTAGATTAATCACCTTAAATGTCTACGAGTTAATGGGCAATAAGTAAACAGTGATTGATTAGTTCATTTCTACAATTCATTCAAATAATTGAGTGATTAAACGAACGATTCACTAAGCTACAGATTAGTAAGTATAACCAGTATCTCCTTGTTCTAGGAACTGGTTCAAAAGCTAAATCTTATATTATGCTCGGTGACATGTACTGTAACTTGTCTTTCCTGTAATCAGTAATGCTTTGAAACATGACACAATCATAGCCAACTAAACCATATCTGATAATTAATATAAATTACTGTTTAAAAGTCTGAGTTCACTTTAAAGAAATGAATGCCTAGTTCTGTCATGAATCTCAAGAGGGCACAGGCTAGTGGGTCCTTAACGCATACGGATGATAATTACAACGTTAACTACATGGTACAAGCTGATTGGTCCATGTTGCATCTGCAGCCAATTAGCTTGCTGCTCAAAATTTAAATGGGTGGTTGCCGTTCTCTTAGCCTGACAAGCCAGACCCACATCAAGATGTTTGGTCTGGAAACTCACCATTGACAGGGCTCAATCCGAGGGGCGGGATAAACGGTTGTCTTTCAAACTCCCTCTGCACGGCATGCATGCAATTGGATAGCGCTACAACCAACGAGAGCAGGTGAAGCAGAGCTAGTTGACAGATTAAACTTTCGCCGTATTTTTCTGAGTTTTCGGCAAAACTCAGAACACATCTTCCCTTTTTAAGAATGACTTCAGTGCCGTTCTTTTCTCAGATAAAAAGATTAACTCCAAGTCTTCCAGAGTCGTGGTCAAAGCTGATTCGAAAGACCGCCTTTCGCCAGATTCTGTGTTTACTAGAAGCATGCAAGCGCAACTCGACCGTCATTATGTTAAGCCCCGCCCACCGACTCTTGGCCCAACCAGTTTGGCTTTTACAGCTCAGGAGTGGTTTGAGAGTTGCTAGACGACACTCGCGGCAGATTAGATTTGCTGCCACTTGGGTGCGTCTAGATTTCTAGTCTAGTTCTCTATAGCAGTAGCAGAGTTTATGTAAAATGCTCCACCTTTCCCAGCTCCACCTGTATAGATCTGCTATGATATCTTATGATAGAAATACTTTTAATTAGCAATGATGCATTAAATTAATCAAAAGTGACAAGTAAAGACACAATATTTATATTTTAAAATAAATTCTGTTCTTCTGAACTTTCTTTTCAAAGAATCCTGAAAATATATTATGGTTTCCACAAAAATATGAAGCAGCACAATAATGAATAAAATAAAGTAAAATATAGTGAAAGGTTGTATTCTAGAATCCCCTGCTGCTTCAATATACCTGTAAATATCCTAATTAAATTCCAAATCAAAGCTTTTATTTATATAATACATACATTATAATACATTTTCCTGATTCTTTCCAGATATGATTTTGCTTAAGAGAACCACTGCTTGTTTCCTAAAGTGTGTATTTGGTCTCTGAGGAGATGTGATGTGTCGCTAAACACTTGATAGCAGAAAGGTGTTGTGTGTTTAGATTTTGGAGGTATTACACACCCTTAACATGCCAGGAGTGCAGTAACAGTGTTTGCTCACTTAGCCCTGCTTCCAGATATGAAATATGTATTTGTCTTTAATTTAATTAAAGGTGCCCTAGAATGATTTGAAACAATATGTTCAATTGTTCTCTGATACCTACATAGAGGGTATGTGGCTTATTTAAGGGCAAAAATTGTCCAGATACAGTTTTACAGGTCCATTTACAACCCTATAAATTGTCCCTAGGATGTAATGCTCTGTTTTTGCCTTATTTGGAAGAGTCATGAATATTAATGTTGAGCTCTGCTCTGATTGGCTTATTTCAGCAGCTCAAAGCAGTTCAGAGAAGCGGCTTGTGAGTCCTGACAGAACACAGACCGACTAAATGAAACTTTAAGCAAAACATCTCAAATGGAGATTGTTAAAATGCAGCCTACTTGTTTATTGGTGTTTTCAGATCATTTGCGTGCAAGAAAGAGCTCGCGTTCGTGCAGTTGCCAGATTTCAGGAATTAAATCCCCCAAACAGAGCTTTTCTGTGAAAAGAAATCCTACTCTCCGCTCTTTACCTAAACATGTCCAATCTGGCAAACATATGCACGCGAGCTCTCTCTCGCGCACGGACGATCTGAAAACACCAAACAAGTAAGCTGCATTTTATCAATCTCCATTTGAGATGTTCTGCTTAAAATGTGTTATTCAGCCTACATTTTAGACTTGTCTTTTTTCGTCAACGATATTGCATGTTTATATAAAGTTAGTCACAAAGTAGGCTAACGTTACACATTGACTGTGATGTAGCCTAATCTAAAATACAAATAGGCAAACACATAGGAAATACCATACTTCAGTTCTCAAAAATATAAATATATAACTTATATTTTTACAAAATGAATAGCCTTGTCAAATGACTCGTTTTAACTTATAAAACGAAAAGGTGACGTTTGCTAGAAGGATCGAGTGAACGATCTAAGCAAAGTATCTACGGTTGTATTTTGTATGTGATGTCTATGTACTGAACTCTTATTATTTCACCATGGCAAGGTTCATTCAATTTTTTATTCTAGGGCACCTTTAATAATATTATATTTTATATTTCCTTTTACTGAAACACTAAAGAATCAAAATGACTATAGTCTGTACTCTCACTGAGAGAAAGTACATGTTATCAGTATGTTTTGAGGAACATTCTAGTTAGAACTGGAGCTTAATCAGCTCCAACCTTGGAGAGACTGTGTATCTTTGTATGTGTGCAATATTCCGTGTTAAATCAGTGTTGAGATTGGACACCCTCAGAGATTCGTGGACTTATTGTTCTGGGCAAGCTGGCGCCTGTTCCAGACCTAGAAGGTCACTATGAGCCTAATTCCGGGGTGAAACCGTCAACAAGTGACATGTCTATGGACACGTGCATCTGATTAACTGACAATGTGTGGAAATTTATCATGACCATGCATTTTCTCTGAGCCAATCAGAATCATCCACCTTGCAGTAATGACGTGGATAGAAATTGAAAACAGAATAACTGTTGGGACAATTATATATACGATGGGCAGGGCGATGAGACGGGGAGAAAGGGAGCGCGGCCAAAAAACTCCTTGAGAGATTTGAAGCTGGCTTCTGCTGTTGAAACTGCAAACTTTTCTTCAGTAATTTTTTCTTTTAATTAATTAAACTCCTGACTCTTGGTCTTCATTTTTCAGTACTGGTCTTGGGTCATAAACTCATAGCTCATAGTGAAATGTTTTAAATCAGCATATCAGAATGATTCCTGAAGGATCATTTGAGAATGAAGACTGGAGTAATTAAGCTAAAAACAAATCAGCCTTACTATCACAGAAATAAATAAAAAAAAATAAACAGAATTTTTTATTTATTCCAAATTGTAATTAAATGTCACAATGTTACTGTATTTCCTGTATTTTTTTATCTAATAAATGCAGCCTTGGTGAGCATTAGAGACTTGGTCGAAAAATCGACCAGCCACAAAGTTTTGAATGGTAATAGAAACCAACTAAAAATGCCTTGTCGTGTGGCCAGTCTTGTGTAACTTTTACCCACCTTGAGAAAAATTTGGGTAGAGAGACTCTTCATGCCGCAGGTAAAACTTCACTTCCTGTCTCCTCTGACCCCATTTCTGTAGGTGCTCGAACATCAGCTGATCGAAAGGGATCGCTCTCTCTGTAAATATGAACACAGACACGCTTTGTCTCAACCTGGTTGTAAAACCCTGTACTCTAAACTTAACACAGAGGATGTCAATGTCAAAACATTTACAGTACGTCTCTATTTTAATCTAGTCCACATGGTATGAAAACTCAAAATGGAAAATTACACAACAGCCCCATAGCAAAGCATGGTGGCACGTCCAGATGAAAAAGGTCTGGTTACCCTTGCTGAAGGCTCTCTTTACTGTCTTTGACAGTGCGGGCCACGTGCTATCTGTAGGACACTGGAATAACAGGCCCACAGGAGCCATGTAAACAAACCTAGAGGCTGCAGCCCAGACCCTGAGACGTTCTGTCCCACATACTACCACCCACTGTCTAGGACAAACTCTGACAAGGGTGTCATTGTTATGTGACGGACAGTGTTGCTTTCTCTGTGGGATCTGGCCCACGAACATTTCCATTTAGTGCTATTTAGTAATGTAAAAGAGCTAAGCAATACATCTGTATATCTGTCAGCCATACTGAGTTTCTACTGATGTAGAAAACCTGTATAGCACATATGGCAAGAGTCTGTATACACTGACTAAAGAACAGTCCTTGATTTCCAAAAGAGTTGAAAACAGTGGTGACTCATGAGACCAGACTAGACTAGAAAGTACTATATAATTTTACAGTACTGTGTAACACGTTGAATCAACACTAGTCTCAGCCTCAGATGGCACACCTACAGACCTCATTATACTAAAATAAAGCTTAGATCCAATATAAGTATTAGACAAAAAAAATTATAAAATAACTAAAAGTGAAGATAAAGATAAATAGATTTTATTAAACTAATAACAGTGACAAAAGCACATCAAATTGCTAAAACTATCAAATTGAAAACTAAAAATATAAAATAAAAGTTACTTCAAAATAGTAATAGATACTATAATAGCATACACTGTACATTTTTATTACAATCAACTTAATATGCAAGTCATTTCAACTTAAATTACATTAAAATTAGTTTGAAATGGCTTAATTTATTTTAAAGCTGAAGTAATGTAAGAACATATGCTGTCATTACTTATTAATCATGTCGTTTTTTTTACATTGTATAAATAATACTAAAATAACTGGTTCACAGTTCACACAAAAATAGTCCAAAATGGCAAGCTCCAATCTGATTGGATGGTTTTCAGCCATTTTTATGGGATAAAGTGAAACAAAGTTGTAGCCTACCATTTTTTTTCACACAAAAAAGCAATTAATATAAAAAAATAGGCAATCAATAGTTCATTTACAGCATTAAATTGTTGAAAAAAACACTGTCCATCCTATATTGTATGTGAGAAAACAGAATGTTAAAGGTGCCTGACTGGCATGGCTCCTTCCCTGGAGATTTAGCATGCGTTATGAATGTTATTTTAGCTAATATAGGCCACAATGCATTGCACATCAGAAGAGGAGTCTGTTACTCGACTTTTGAACGCATTAATGTATTTTAATGTAATTCATATAGACAGATGCTAACACTTACAAAGCCAATGCAACCAGTATATACTAGTCCAGATGACTCCTTTCTCCATTAATAAAGTGGTTAATGGACAGAAAACAGTGAAAAGTGCACCAGACATTATGCTGATTGTTTTATGTGGCCTAAATTAAATCAAACGCCACATATACTAATTATATATTAACTTTGTCTTCAAACCTTTAACTGTCACCCCTCTTTTTGAGCATAGATGTGAAAATGCACTATCCAAACTTGGTTGTAATTCATAAATACTTTGGCATACAGGCCTACAGGTTGGTCGCTTTTTGCACTTCAAATGAAAGTGTAAAAAGGTATAGATGTTTAAGTTATAATAGCCACCGGGTGACAACGACATTCTATTTTTCCACTTCTATCCCTTCTATCAGTCCCCATATGAGTTTCAGACATTTCCGATGATATGTTTTTTTGTCAAGATTAAAAAAAGTTTTGATTATAACAAAATTAGTTTTGTAATATGATACATGACACTGCCCACTAAAAGGATTAATAAAGTATTGTTTCTATGGTAACATAATATCAAATTTCATAACGGTTTTCACAGGATGAATTTTGAGTGTTGAAGCTTTCAAATGAGCTTATTTGTGATGATTACTAAAATGTATGGTAAGGAAATAAGGAAATACAAAGTGTCCAGTGTCCTGAGTGTGCCAAGTGTCCAGCTAGAAGTTAAGGAAAAATACACCTTACTGTTCAGAATTTTGTGATGTTTGAAAAAAATAATATTCCAATTTAAATGAACTCTTTTCTTTTGTAATTCCTGTGATGGCAAAACTGATTTTTTGCATCATTACTCTAATCTTCAGTGTCATGATCCTTCAGAAATCATTCTGATATTACATTTTTGTGATTATTTTATAAACATCTTTACTGTCACTTTTGATCAACATAATGCATCCTTGGTGAGTAAAACTATTACTTCCTTTTGAGCAGTAGATTATGTTCCAGCAGACTCGTACCTTTGCCTCTCCAGACCTCGGCGAGGTGGCAGCCGCTCTCCCCAGCCTCCTTACAGAACTCCACCACATCCTTACAGAGCGTCTCTGGAGTAATGGGCACCTCGGTCAGCAACTGTTGATTATCACTCAGAAATACGGTCAGAATCATCTGTAAAGAGGAAAGAATAACATCTGTCTTTGAGTTAACTTGCAGCCTCTCATTTTTGACTGTGTGGGCTTCTCCTTAATCTTTCCTTGCTTTGTTATAATTATCAAACTGTTTACATTAATTTCCCCAGTGGTCTGCACCACAACCATCTCATCAAATGAGTGTCAGTTGCAAATACAGATGAGAGCTAAATAAAAGACATTCAAAATTTGAGCTAAAATCAAGGGAATTGCATGTTTATTCTATACACTGCCAATTATCATTATGCCTGATCTTTTATCTCCCCCATACCAAACGATATTGGCAAGGACTTCAGCCATACTTAAAATGGAAAATGTGTAAGGTTTATAGGAGACAGGAAAGAACTTTCAGAACGACGCAGTCTGATAGACAGACCGACAGACAAATAAACAGACTGAAAGAGAGTCTAGATAGATAGATAGATAGATAGATAGATAGACAGATAGATAGATAGATAGATAGATAGATAGATAGATAGATAGATAGATAGATAGATAGATAGATAGATAGATAGATAGATAGATAGATAGATAGATAGATAGATAGATAGATAGATAGATAGATAGATAGATAGATAGATAGATAGATAGATAGATAGATAGATAGATAGATAGAGGAGAGAGTGAGGAAAATTATTTGTATTTGAACACCCTGCTATTTTGCAAGTTCTCCCACTCGGAAATCATGGAGGGGTCTGAAATTGTCATCATAGGTGCAAGTCCACTGTGAGAGACATAATCAAAAACAAAACAAAAATCCAGAAATCACAATTTGTATGATACAGCTACAAATACATATTTGAACACCTGTCTATCAGCTAGAATTCTGACCCTCAAAGACCTGTTTAAAATGTCCACCTCCACTCCATTTATTATCCTAAATTAGATGCACCTGTTTGAGGTCGTTAGCTGCACAAAGACACCTGTCCACCCCATACAATCAGTAAGAATCCAACTACTAACCTGGCCAAGACCAAAGAGGTGTCCAAAGACACTAGAGACAAAATTTTACACCTCCACAATGCTGGAAAGCGCTACGGGGAAATTGCCAAGCAGCTTGGTAAAAAAAGGTCCATTGTTGGAGCAATCATTAGAAAATAGAAGAAGCTAAATATGACTGTCAGTCTCGCTCGGACTGGGGCTCCAGCAAGATCTCACCTCGTGGTGTCTCAATGATCCTAAGAAGGGAAGGGATCAGCCCAGAACTACACAGGAGGAGCTGGTCAATGACCTGAAAAGAGCTGGGACCACAGTTTCCAAGGTTACTGTTGGTAATATACTAAGACGTCATGGTTTGAAATCATGCATGGCACATGTCCAGGCCGTCTTAAGTTTGCCAATGACCATTTGGATGATCCAGAGGAGTCATGGGAGAAAGTCATGTGGTCAGATAAGACCAAAATAGAACATTTTGGTCATAATTCCACTAAATGTGTTTGGAGGAAGAAGAATGAGGAGTACCATCTCAAGAACACCATCCCTACTGTGAAGCATGGGGGTGGTAGCATCATGCTTTGGGGGTGTTTTTCTGCACATGGGACAGGGCGACTGCACTGTATTAAGGAGAGGATGACCGGGGCCATGTATTATAAGATTTTGGGGAACAACCTCCTTCCCTCAGTTACAGAATTGAAGATGAGTCGAGGCTGAGTCTTCCATCATGACAATGACCCGAAGCACACAGCCAGGATAACCAAGGAGTGGCTCTGTAAGAAGCATATCAAGGTTCTGGCGTGGCCTAGCCAGTCTCCAGACCTAAACCCATTTGTGAATCTTTGGAGGGAGCTCAAACTCCGTGTTTCTCAGCGACAGCGATAGATAGATAGATAGATAGATAGATAGATAGATAGATAGATAGATAGATAGATAGATAGATAGATAGATAGATAGATAGATAGATAGATAGATAGATAGATAGATAGATAGATAGATAGATAGATAGATAGATAGATAGATAGATAGATAGATAGATAGATAGATAGATAGATTTAGCACCCTTTAAATAAAATATGAATACAAAAAATCTAATATGTAATAGTTTGAAAAACATAAATCTGTAAATTTAGCTAAAATTTGTAGCACAATAAGAACTATTATAATAAATACATTTTTGTATGTAAACCAGGCATTTGAGAAATGCGTTTATTTTAATTATAAACATATATATTGTATTATATGTGTATTTTTAACTCCCCAATAAAATGTAAACACATCGATGTATCTTTCATCCAGCTTCCCTTCACTTCACTGAAAAATGTAAATACTGTACATCTTATAAATCCTTCTAAATTCAATTCCCACCCGGGGCAGGAATGAAGGCTTTACTTCTAAAGTGTAACACAATCCCTCCAAACAAGCAAGCATCAGATTGAAAGAGAAATTCTGTGAGGGTTGGATTACAGGGCAGAGCTATAATAATCTGATTAGGAGGGGGTGCAAACATGCAAGCGCGTGGCTACAGAGAGCTAAGGAAACTGTTTCGCTGGCTGAAGCCAAACAAATCCAGAAAGGGAAAGGCTGCTGTGATCCGTGAAGACAGCGGATAATCCCGACCTGGACAGCTGCCTGGAATTTCATTGTCACATGGTTTTATATTAAAATAGCCCAGGGCCAAAAAAATGTCAAATCATGCTAACACTCCATGAACAATTCAATCACTGGACTCTAGCCATGACTGAAGACAAACATTGTGAATCAAACAGAATTGAAGAGAGAGTTTCCTGCCAAAAATGAAACATCTCTCATTATTTTCTCAACCTCATGTCGTTCAAAACCTGTATGACTTTCTTTATTTTGTGGAACACAAAATAACTTTAAATCCATGTGGTCTAAAGCAATATGACTGCCAGGGTTTCACATAATTAAAAAAAGTCATACAGGAACGACATGAGAGTGAGTAAATGATTACTTTCCCTTTAAAAAATGAAAAAAGGTGATTGAGATGTAACACTGTACATTAAGGGTTCTTTTGTTAACATAAGTTAATACTTCTACAGCCTAAATTTTAACATTAACCAATCAATTTTTAAAATCAGAAGTTAGTTAATGCACTGCGAACCAACATGAACAAACAATAAACAATATTTTTGTATCATCTAACGTGAAATGTTTTTAAAAAGCATGATGTTATTTTCATTGTTAGTTCATGTCAGAGTATTAATGTTCGCAAAGTGTTACTGATTTACATGTGAATCCTGGGAAACGCTGAAATGTATTCATCCTTTACCAGAAATTAATGTTCCAGGTTCTATACAATTATTTAAAAAAATATTACAACAGAAAATAATTTCAACTTGTCCCTCAATTTGTATAAACCAACAAACAAAAACCATAGACAGATATGTACTATAATGCTATAAGACTTCTATTTCATACATGTTTTTGTTTGTTTTTTTAAATGGAGAGAAGATAATTATTCATAACCAACAGAATTACTGACCAGAAATAAACAACAAGCCTATCCCAGCATGTCACAATCATGTGTGTGAAATAGCAACCTGTGATTGATCATATCCGTGATCCTTTCCAACTATAGTAAGACTCCATTTAGCACTACTCACTGACACATAAACACAAATGTCCACCTCCAGAAATCCATGTCCCAGACACGTCTCGCTATTTTAAGCCGCACACAAGTGCCTAAACTTCTATCCTCAGCGTCTGCTTGTTTGCCCTCCGGACTATCACCTTAGTCAACCCGTGTGGGACCTTCAGCTTCCGGTCTTCCTTCCCCTGCGCCCGCACTCTCTTCTGCAGCCACGGCCTGCCCTTGGAGGCGCTGACCAGGCTGCGTATCACCATACTGATGAACCTCCTCATGGAGCCCCGAGCTCGGGGTTTGATGGATTGGAGGAGCCGCGCAGCCCAGGCGCTGGGGAGCTGCCTGCTGCCACTGGATTGTGTGTGTCTCTCTCTCTGTTGGTGCCTGACTGTCTGTCTGACTGAGTGTATGTGAGTGTAGATACCATAGAGTGGTCAAGGAAGGGGAGGGGGGTGTCGGGGGCATTTGGAAAGGGGAGGGTGGGCAAGCTCTCTCTCCCAAACTGCATTCCCTCTAGGAACAAGCAGGTTCCTGGGAAAGATAAGAAGCTTCTGGTGACAATACACAGACAGTCCTGTGACATGTCACTGATAGAGGAGACCAAACTCACTCAGACTAAGACACACACTTCCATGAACTGACGTCGCCATGGTCATGCCACTTACATTATCGGACAAAGAAGCGTGCAGAACAGATAGACAGGGTGGACTTGACATATACATCAGCTTTAGAATTTGCAGATCATTTCGTTTTTGGTAGAAAATTGTTGCTAGGATGTTCTAAGCGGTTACCAGGGCATTGTCAAGTGGTTGCTAGAGTGGTCTGCGTGGTTGCCAAGGCATTGCTTAGCAGTTGTTAGGGTGTTCTATAGAGTGCATTAGTGCCTGCCCCCTTTTTCAGCTGTGCTGGTTCCGGAAGTTTTTTTCATTCATTTTTCCCATTGGAATTTAAAAAAAAACTTTGTTAAAGAGTTATAAGCCACGAACTAAGCCAATCAGCCACGAGGTAAATCACAACAATTCTTTGAAAATGACAACGGCTTTAGTCAGGGAAAGACTTGCAATCCCATGAAGCATTGCGAAAAGCTCAATCAAATTAAAAACAATTGCGAAATATAAAACTTCTAACTAACAAATGTTGATTATGCATTAAACATTTCAGTATTTTGAGAGTGTAGAGAGATCCTCTTGATTTATGTCATTCTCGTTTCTTAATGTAAGTGGGCGGAGCTAAAGAACTATTTTGGCGCATTTCGCTTTTTTCGACGCTCTGATTGGTGTCATTTTCTGAACGGCATCATGGGTAGTGTAGCATTTCACCAGGAATTCCACTGTTAAACACAATTATTGTAAAAAAAAATAAGCTGAAATAATGTGGCCTGACAGTTTCATCTCACAGTTTCATCTACAACTCACAGTAGGACCGTCTTTAAAGCTTCCATTCAAAATCAATTTCCTTTATGCAGTTTTATTTCCGGGAACCCAACTGTTGCACTCTGTTGTGGATGGTTCGCAGAGCATTGCTAAATGGCTGCAAGGGTGTTCTGGCGTTGCTAAGCAGAGTGTTCTGGATGGTTGCAAGAGCGTTGCTAAGTGGTTGCTAGGGTGTACTAGGTGGTTGCCAGAGTGTACCTAACATATTCTGGATGGTTGACAAGGCATTGCAGTTCTGCATTGCTAAGTGGCTGCTCAAGTGGGCACCAAGGCATTGCTAAGCAGTTGCTATAGGGTGGTCTACTGTAGATGGTTCCCAGAGTTACTGCTATTGCTATCATGTTCTAGCAGGGCATGGCTAAGTGCTTGCTGACTAGCCCATTGAACCCCCAAATATCTAATATTCCAGTCTCTAGATATGAATAAAATCCCTCCTTAAAGGGGATGTATGCTAGATGAAAATTGTCACAAAAAAAGTAAAATATCTGATAGTGTAGAAAGGTAGCTGTGGAAGCAATAAACCCTGACCAAAATTGCAAAAGTAATAATTATAATCACTAATAACCAACACAATTTTCAAGCACTGAGCATTCTTGTTTATCTCTCTCTATGACGAATACACAGTATCTGCCCTGCAAGTCAGGGAAGAAGGTTTTCTGATTCCAAAGAAGGAGGTGAAGTCGCAGCACTCAATGCTTTGTCAATAATAAATCTCAGGCCTTGTCACTGCGAGCCTCGGGCGGTCCTGACAAATAGAGCTCTGACTGGGTATAGCTGCCCAGTTTCCACTGTAAAAACTGTGATTGCTTCCTTTAGTTTGTAACAGTATGTCACCGAATATGATGCTTCTGTATGGAAAATCCTAGAAAAAAGACAACAAAACACTTTTGCGAAACACTAAATATATGATATTGTCAAACTGCTAAATACCCACATTTCAACATGTAAGTGTTTTTTTTTCTTTTTCATTTGATGCAAATGAGACATGTACCCTTGCTAAAGCATTGTGGGATTGTTGACACTGTGAATGCTCACCTGATTTACAGTACAGAGCCATCAATAGGGTGTCCATAGCAACGAATGCATCTACGGAAACATGTCAGCTGCTCTCACTACACTTCTGCTCAAAGACTTGCATAGTTAAGTGCAGTTAACAGCAGTAAACAGCGCACTCAATCTCTGAGAGTTTAATGGCCCTGACAGCTCCTCGCTCTCATAGCCAACACCTGGACCCAGTGAGCGTCAAAACAGACGAGAGCATGTTTGGATTTCACATTTCACTTTTAGATTTGATGGCATGGAAAAGCTCTACAATGAGAATAAAGCATCGTAGATTCAAGAAAGAATTCATAAATAACTCCAAGTTCGCAGAGAGCGTTCATAGCACTCTCCATAATCAATAATCATAAAACAGTTTTATTATTCATTTTTTTCATAATAGGAAAATAACATTGGTGGGCATTGTGAGGTTATGAGCTTGGAGCACATGAGAGGGATCTGGAAAGTCAGATTGAAATGGAAGAGGCAACAAACTAGATTTATATTTTTGTTCATATAACTTTATATAACTATGTATAAATAAGTTTTTTTATATAGAAATGTATGTTTATTCAGCAAGGAAGCATTAAAGGGGACATATTATGCCCTTTTTGCAGGATATAAGTATCTGATGTCCCTGGAATGTGTCTGTGAAGTTTCAGCTCAAAATACCCCTCAGATCTTTTATTATACCATGCTGTAAATGCATTTTTGAGTGGAAGGAAAAACCCAATAATATCTGTGTGCAGACTCAGAGCCGCAGATCCACAGTTTTACTCCAGCAGTGTTGCCCACGCACAAATTATTTAGTTATTATTTCTTTCGATTAAATCATGGTAAACTATGGTAAATCATGCTAGATTCATGGTAAATCATGCTAGAATCATGGTAAATCATGCTAAAACGTGGTAAATCTGGAATGTGGTAAACTATGGTAAATCATGGTAAACTATGGTAAATCATTCTAGAATCATGGTAAATCATGCTAGAACGTGGTAAATCTTGTATGTGGTAAATCATGGTAAATCATGCTAGAACATGGTAAATCATTGTAAACTATGGTAAATCATGTTAGAATCATTGTAAATCATGCTAAAACATGGTAAATCATGAATGTGGTAAATCATGGTAAACTATGGTAAATCATACTAGAATCATGGTAAATCATGCTAGAATCATTGTAAATCATGTTAAAACATGGTAAATCACGAATGTGGTAAATCATGGTAAACTATGGTAAATCAAGCTAGAATCATGGTAAATCATACTAGAACATGGTTAATTATGGTAAATCATGTTAGTACGTGGTAAATGATGGTCATGATGGTATGGGTACTATGGTAAACGTGTTCTAGATCACCTTCTATTGAGCACATTTCGCCAGTTCTTCAGCAATTGCACTGGCTTCCGGTAAAATATCGAGTTGAATTTAAGATCTTGCTACTTGCTTACAAAGCACTTCATAATCTTGCACCCAAATACCTTCTCCATGTTTGCACTCCATCACGTGCTCTCAGATCTTCATCTTCAATTTCTCTTGTGGTACCTCGGATTCGACTAACTACCATGGGTGCCAGATCATTTAGTTATGCTGCCCCGCTTATGGAACTCCCTTCCTCTTGATCCTCTTGTTCCTCTTAACAGTGATTGTTTGTTGACTTTTAAAACGTGTCTTAAGACATATCTTTTAATACAGGCTTTTTTATAATGTGTTTAATAATGAGTCTTGACTGCACTTTTTCTGTATATGTGGAGTGTTCCTTGTGTGTTTTGTGTCGTGATCTGTATTTTTATTGTGAGGTAAAATTGGGTGTCATGAAAGGCGCCATTAAATAAAATGCATTATTATTATTATTATTATTATTATTATTATTATTATTATTATTATTAAATCCGGCTAGAACATGGTAAATCGTGGATGTGGCAAATCATGGTAAATCATGCTTGAATGTGGTAAGTAGTGGATGTGGTAAATCATGCTAGAAACATGGTTAATCATGGGAAATCATGCTAGAAAGGGGTAAATCATGGATGTGGTAAATCATTGTAAATCATGCTAGAACGTGGTAAATGATGGTAAACTATGGTAAATAATGCTAGAATCATGGTAAATCATACTAGAACATTATTAAGCATGTTAAATCATGTTAGAACTTGGTAAATTGTGGTAAATCATGCTAGAATCATAGGAACATGGTTAAGCATGGTAAATCATGATAGAATGTGGTAAACTATGGTAAATCATGGTAAACTATGGTAAATCATGCTAGAATCATGGTAAATCATACTAGAATGTGGTAAATCATGCTAGAATGTGGTACATCGTGAACTATGGTAAATCCTGGTAAGCTATGGGGTGGAGTGAGTGGATTTTAAATCTCTTTAAAATTTATCAAAAGTAGCACACTATATAGTAAGAGCTATGATGTATAAGACTATGTATAATGTTTGCTACCATCTCTTAAATGAACAAAACTGGTCACGAAATAATCAAAGTAACCATGAATGCAAAGGTGAAACACAGGCAGCCAATTCCCTCAGCAGACTTAGAGATTCAGCAATACACTGGCAATGCCATGAGGTCGCAATATCAATAATGAGGCTCTGGGGAGATGTGAGCGACACTAGCGTGGACTCTAATAACTAAAGCACACTCTGGCTCAGCTGCCTACAACAGCGATGTGGGACGTATTAAAGATCCTGAGCTGCCAACACACTCTGTTCTGAGTGGAGATGAAGTTGTAATCTCACAGGCAAAATGCTGCCTACAACAGTGCAAAGGACAGGCCAAAACACGATGAGACAGTCAAAATGTTTGCTAGCATTCACTAAGGGCAGGGGTTTTTCAATCTTTTAGATGCCACAGACCCCCAGATTTGATAACTCTCATGTGACGGACCTCCATCCTGCAATTCAAAAGGCAGCTATTATTGTTTAAAGACCCCTTTTTTTCTTATATATACCCAGTGCTGGGTAGTAACTGATTACATGTAATCTGGATTAAATAATTAGATGATCAAAAATGAAGTACTTGTAATAAGAAGATTATATTATGTCTTAAAATACTTGTGATCAGACTACATGTTTGTGGAATTGCACACACAGACCGGAAAATCACTGAAAACTTCAGAAATCATTTCACTTTTAACTTTTTCTCAACATTGCATTTCAATTTACAAATCCATGTCATTTCATATTTACATGCGATGCAGTTTGCCCAACTGACTTTGAAGTGCTTCCTGAAAAGTTAGGTCAATAATAAAATGAAGTCAATAATAATAAAACAATTAAGTTCGGGTTAATGGTCACATAACATGCAGGTAAACAACTTTTCTTTTTCTTTTCTTTTTTAGTAAGTGTTTTATTTAGATTTTTTTTTTATCTAAATAAGTAAGTGTTTTATTTAGAACTATAATTTTTTCTAAGTAATCCACACAGAATTTACTGTATATACTACACAAATGTAAAATACTATCTAGAAAATACTGTAATTTTTTATTTCTTCTCAATTCGGTTGTATACTGTAAGAAGAATTATTTTTCATTTAAATCTAGTTTCAATATTTATTTTTTAATTATTTATTAAAATCTCATTTGTATTATATATACATTTATTTGAATCTAATTTTTTATATTTATTATAATCTTATTTTTAATGTATTTCTTTTCACATTTTTCCGTTTTTTCCCCAAGCACTTTCTTGCCCGTGACACGATTTGTTCAATCTATAACTGTAAAATTGACAAGAACAGACAGATTCATGTTCTCAGAAATTCTTACATGAAATTATGCCATGGTTTATTTTAAAAGCTTCAACATTCACTTCCACAGGAAATGAACAAGCTGTGAAGTAAACAGATCACATCTCCCTATTTACTGCCTCAATATACAAACGTGACCTCACACTTGTCACAGCATATACAGTGAGCAAAATAAGTTACACCCTGCTATTTAGCAAGTTCTTCTACTTGGAAATCATGGAGGGGTCTGAAATTGTCATCATAGGTGCATGTCCACTGTGAGAGACATAATCTAAAAAAAAACAGAAATCACAATATATTATTTTTTAAATATTTATTTGTATGATACAGCTAAAAATAAGTATTTGAACATCTGTCTATCAGCTAGAATTCAGACCCTCAAAGACCTGTTAGCCTGCCTTTAAAATGTCCACCTCCACTCCATTTATTATCCTAAATTAGAAGCACCTATTTGAGGTCGTTAGCTGCACAAAGACACCTGTCCACCCCATACAATCAGTAAGAATCCAACTACTAACATGGCCAAGACCAAAGAGGTGTCCAAAGACACTAGAGACAAAATTTTACACCTCCACAATGCTGGAAAGCACTACGGGGAAATTGCCAAGCAGCTTGGTGAAAAAAGGTCCACTGTTGGAGCAATCATTAGTAAATGGAAAAAGCTAAACATGACTGTCAATCTCCCTCGGACTGGGGCTCCATGCAAGATTTTACCTCGTGGTGTCTCGATGATCCTAAGAAAGGTGAGAAATCAGCCCAGAACTACACAGGAGGAGCTGGTCAATGATCTGAAAAGAGCTGGGACCACCGTTTCCAAGGTTACTGTTGGTAATAAACTAAGACGTCATGGTTTGAAATCATGCATGGCACGGAAGGTTTCCTCTGCTTAAACCAGCACATGTCCAGGCCCGTCTTAAGTTTGCCAATGACCACTTGGATGATCTAGAGGAGTCATGTAAGAAAGTCATGTGGTCAGATAAGACCAAAATAGCACTTTTTGGTCATAATTCCACTAAAGGTGTTTGGAGGAAGAAGAATGATGAGTACCATCTCAAGAACACCATCCCTACTGTGAAGCATGGGGGTGGTTTTTCTGCACATGGGACAGGGCGACTGCACTGTATTTAAGGAGAGGATGACCGTGGGCCATGTATTGCAAGATTTTGGGGAACAACCTCCTTCCCTCAGTTAGAGCACTGAAGATGGATCGAGGCTGGGTCTTTCAGCATTACAATGACCCGAAGCACACAGCCAGGATAACCAAGGAGTGGCTCTGTAAGAAGCATATCAAGGTTCTGACATGGCCTAGCCAGTCTCCAGACCGCAACCCAATAGAGAATCTTTGGAGGGAGCTCAAACTCCGTGTTTCTCAGCGACAGGCCAGAAACCTGAGTGATCTAGAGAAGATCTGTGTGGAGGAGTGGGCCAAAATCCTGCAGTGTGTGCAAACCTGGTGAAAAACTACAGGAAATGTTTGACCTCTATAATTGCAAACAAAGGCTACTGTACCAAATATTAACATTTATTTTCTCAGGTGTTCAAATACTTATTTGCAGCTGTATCATACAAATAGTTTAAAAAATCATATATTGTGATATCTGGATTTGAATTTTTTTTAGATTAAGTCTCTCAGTGGACATGCACCTACGATGATAATTTCAGGCCCCTCCATGATTTCCAAGTGGGAAAACTTGCAAAATAGCAGGATGTTCAAATACTTATTTTCCTCACTGTAGCGGTCATAGACTTTGCACTATTGCCGTTTGTTTATGAATATTCAAAATGCTGTGAGCTATAGCAAATAACTCTCGCTCATTGTAAGTGGCAAACTTCTGAAAAGACTAATTAACTTAATGTGTAAACGGATATTTCCACTTGCTCATATTTGATATTTTATTTATCTTGTCCTTAAGGAAGAAATTACTTCTGCATTTCCCTATCCAGCAGTTATAAATATTCATATGCACAGTAAGTCGACATAAACCACAGCTCTGAAAATAAAACACTGATTTGGATGTGTTTGGAAGATCAATTCTTAAGCTCTAGCAGGATATAAGGACATCTAAACTCGAGTACTTTTATAGTCACATGCCAATCTGAAGTCCCGAGGTTAATCGCATATGTCTGTGTTGGAGTTTGACAAGTCACAGAATCATTCCGCTGGTCTAATGAAAGCAAAAGGGGCAAACAAAATGCAGTAAAAACTGAAGGCATCTCTCGACTGTCTAATACAGTGTGCAGTTCATTAGCTCTAAATGTAACTGCCCGTGCAAAGGTGAAGGTTTAACTTCAGGTCACAGAATGCTCTTTTCTTTCAACTTTGACCCCACATGGCTCACCCTGTAATCAGTGCACTACTGTCTATTGAGGGACACTGTCTGCTGTCATGGAAGATAAAATGGCAGTTTCTTTTCTAACAATATTCTGTGCAATGGCTGGAAAAATTGCTCCGGGATTTAGGGTGTGAGGGATTTAAAAGCACACAACCCTGAGTGTGTCACAATTTAGGAATTCTGACAACTTTTCCACAGCTCACTGCACAGAGCCTTAAAATACTCCCTGCAGGCTAAGGTTTCATTCAGCACAGCCATAACTTCATCACTCTCACACAGAAACAATGACAATACAAGAAATCTGACATAAATATCAGTAAAAGCAATAAAATGCATAATGTTTTCTCATTTGTAAGACAATCCTTAAAAATGCAAGGAGCATAAAAGAAAATAACCCAATATTGAGTATGTTAATATTGAAAATAGTTTTATTTTCTGTGATTAAGAAATTTTACTTTATCTTATTTTGATGCTGATTTATGTCATTCATATTTATAGAAGCAGTATAGGGTGGAGGTGGTCACTTTATTTATTAATTTTAGTTTTTATACTGTACACACTGTATATTCTATCCCCTTATACTAACCCTGCCCGCCACACAAAACTTCAAAAAATAAATAAATAAATAAATAAATAAATAAATAAATAAATAAATATTATGCGTGATGTAAAAGCTTGTTTCCTAATGGGGACCTCAGTTTAGGTCCCCACGTTACATAGAGTCCCCATGAGTCAGTGTGCTTTCAGGTTAAAGTCCCCACCGGGATAGAAAAGCATGTACAAACACACACACAAACAAACACACAATATCAAACCAAGTGGGTAAAGTATCTAATAAAGCAAAGTGGTGATAGAGTAAAACTATTAAAAAGTAAACAAAGTAAAAAAAAAACAATTACCTACTTTAGTAGGCCATACATACATTTATTATTTACTCTATATTGTATAAAGATTGGATAAAGTGTCAAAAAGTCTATGTTTTCAAGCCATTTACGTATAAAGAGATCCATTGTCCATTCAATTAACTTACAATTAACTTGTTTAAACCAAAATCTGAGAAGCCTAATACTTTTACTATTGTCTTAAAATTATATAATAGTGACGGTTATACCCTAACAGAACAGGCTTACAATTTACCATTAAAATCCACATTACACCCATTTAACAAAACAGCATGACTACTTCCCTAACTATGATTGACAAGCCTAATGCATCCCTTCATGACAGTCGACCTCTAACAAATTCCCGCAGTCCAACGCAGTGTATACACAAGTTATGAATGAATGTTGACAGAGCTGTCAGTCATGATCCTTGATGATCGTTCTGAGTTTGAGCGCCAGTAAAGTATCATCAGCTGTTACAAACTTACCGGCATCATGATTTCAGAACGGCGAAATCAAACAGGGAGACCAGGATAAATAAACAAATAAGCGCCTGTTTTAACTCCCAAAGGAGTGAGGATAAATTGCTCAATGATTAATTCTGTTATTGAAACCCTTTGCCCGTTATGAGTTTGGTCCTGTGAATGTGGTGAAAGGATGCGCCATATGAACTGGGTCATTTACGTCACAGCGGCGTCCCAATCCAGTGGCTTCGATGGTTTGCGCAGGGATCTATGGCAAGCCATTTTAACATGTATTCATTTACGAAAATCCATTTTTATTTTACTAGTAGATATTCCTTTAATTTATGTTCTATTTTCAAACTATTAAATAGATTAATATATTCCTACATGGTATTAACGGGATATGCCTTAAAGTTCATCAATCCACTTTGTACTATGAAAACTGGAATATATTATAGTATGCTAAATATCTGAAGTTACTAGTAACTGAGGAATATTTACTAATGACTGAAACAGGCAACAGCAACAACTGGAATACATACTAGTTGGAAGTTATCAGGTGATTTGTGAACAACAAAGCAAAACAGAACTCAACTGATAACATTATTTAGCAATAAGAATGAAATAGGTAGGCCTACATTGGTATAGGAACTTGAAGCAAATTAATAGGTTATAGGGCTATATAGTCTAATCATTACTGTGATAATAGAAATTAAGTATTAGTAACGGGGGGGGGGTAAAAGAATAAATGTTAATACAGCTTGCCATAGTTATTAAGCAGTCCGGACATTATTATGAATTTTACTACTGTGAAGGTTTAGCTAATGAATATTAAATATGCCATACAGACGATGACAGATAAAACTCCGCATATTATCCAGTCGCAAAGTAAATCATATTCATGAGTCATGCCCTCACCATAGTAAGATTGGCGTCGAGACAACATGGGTTTGACTGACTGTCCAGTAAATCTGCATTGCTCCGACTTGTGGTCAAGTTAAGAAAACTCCACCGAAAAACACGTCCACATGCTCAAAATTACACTAATATTCTCTGCGTTTGGTATCAATTAAAAATTATTACTTAAATATTTTCATCAGAACAAACTTAACATTACTTTTTTTACAGGAAAGAGTAAAGCAGTTCAGTCAATTATGTGTAATATTGCAAGACATATGTACTAACAAAAAAAGTATAACGTACTAGGCTAGTAGAATATAATAAACTATAAAAAACTTGAACTATTGAAATAATTCACTTTCATGATATAAACTATTTCTATTGTTTTACAACAAGCCATCCAATACAATTGTACTACCACATACTAATAGTATACATATCTATATAAATTTCGATGTTTTCCACCCACATTATAGCCAGATGTGAGAAGGGGGAAAAAAACACACAAGACAACAAAAATAAAATTATTTGTTTTTTTTTATTATTTGAATTTGACTAATTTCATTCAGTATAGATAGGAACCAGTTTTGTTGATTGGATTACCTAGGATCTCCTTCATGTCCATTTTACTGACCACCACAATCTAGTGTCCAACGGTGCTGTGAATATATCTTGGAATGTTTAATATCTATAACATTAGATACAGTAGTTGTGCCCATGTAACTTTGGAGAAGCTGACAGACATTCACCAACAAAGTGAATTTTTCATGTACTGCAGGATGTTGTTACACAATCCAGACAACAAGGGACACCTAGTTTTAAAGAGGGCATAAAACACTCACAACTGCATCATTATACCGATGCGTTTGCCACAATGAAAAACATCACGAGTGATACCCCGCTTTGCCTGTGACTTTACATGATTGGCTAGACTGTTTGATCAAAAAAAAAAAGAACACGAATGCTGTGTAACCTGTTTGTGTGCTTGGCACTGTAATACAGCAAAATCCTGGTCTAATATAATAAATCAAACAAAAACTGATCATAACAACACTAACAATAAAAATGTCAATAGTTTCCAAAGATCCTTTGGATGAATGTTTCTCTACTGAATGCAGCAGTTTTGACCATTGGCATCCTTGAAGCGCAGGCGCATCTTGGGTTTGTATTTTTCAAGGTACATAAGTTGTTTGGCGTTAAAAGCCCCACGCCTTTTCCTAAAAGAAAAATGATCATTCGCATCACAAAATGACCAACAAAATCATATCCTACAGAAAAAGAAATGTGACTCACTGACGAATAAACTGGACAGCATCTTCGTACATCATCCCGCATTCGATTAAGGCTATGGCCACCAAGACAGGAGCTCTAAACACACACAAATATCTGTTTTAAAACTATTTAAAATAAGTCACGAGTCAGGTCGCTTGATTATTATACAGGAATTTCCCTGACTGATCTTGATAAATGTTGAGGTTCATAAGATTACAGCACAAAATGTTCCAAAAGAACAACGTGTTACTGCAAATCAAGATAACTAAAAAATGACTGTGTATTAAATCAGTGAGCAACCAAAAACCAACATTTCATATCTGTAAACGTGATTTACATTTGTCCTAAAAATGCCTACCGTCCCAATCCTGCAACACAATGGACTGCAATGCAACAGCCTGGTTCATCCTTGAATTTACATTTGAGAAGGTTCAACCAGTCATCAACAATTTGTTCAGGGGGCGAACAACCATCATCAAAAGGCCAATCCTAAAGAAAAAACACATCTCAATTTAAATGCAATCATAAGAGTGGCGATAAGTAAATAAAACATACAAAAACATATGCAATAATCACTATGTTTGGAAAGAACATTTAGGACTGTTAAAGTTAGGGTTAGTTCACCAAAAACTGAAAATCAGCCCATGATTTACTCACCCTCAAGCCACGCTCAGTGTACGTGACATTCTTCTTTCAGACCAATACCATCAGAGTTATATTAAAAAACGTCCTGGCTAATCCAAGCATTATAATGGCAGTCCAACATTTTAAGACCAAAAAAGGGCATCTATCCATTATAAAAGTAACCCATAGTGGTTAATAAAGGCCTTCTGAAGCATAGCGACACATCTGTGTAAGAAAAAATATCCATATTTAACACGTTATAAAGAAAATGATCTAGCCTCCGAAGGACTGCCTTCCGTATTCACTACCGGAAAAAGCGCAATTGGTGCGATGATGATGTCGGACATAGAGTATAAAAGTGTAATTCGCAGCGTAAGCATTTTGAGCTGCGAGAGGCACTACATTTTCGTCGTAATTTAATTACGGAAGGCAGCCTGCCAGAAGCTAGATGTTTTACTTTATAAAGTTTTAACTTAGCCCCCCAGAGCCGTGTGGATTACTTTTATAATGGATGGATGGATGCACTTTTTTGGGCTGCCATTCATTGTCATTATAAAGCTTGGAAAAGCCAGGACATTTTTTATGTAATTTTAATATAACTATGATTGTATTAGTCTGAAAGAAGAATGTCATATACACCTAGGATGGCTTGAGGGTGAGTGAATCATGGGGTAATTTTCATGGGATTTTTTGGGAGAACTATCCCTTTAAAGGGGTTAAGAGCAAATCTCACCAAAACTTCAATGCCTTCTTTTTCCACTGGTGCTTTGTCATAAGTTGCATCACAAACCCGGACGAGCGTCTGCACTCCAAAGCTCTTCAGTTCCTAAAAGATAGTAACAAATAAAATAAATATTTAGCTGTGTCACTCAAGTTAATATTGCTATTCCTATTAACCTCAACCATCTAGAGACTTACCTCTGTAAACTTGGTCAGCTGTGAATTGGTGGGATTGTGGGTGATGAGAAACCTCATGCATTCGTAAGTGATCTCAACAGGAGCAGGGCGATTCATTTTGACACTCAAATGAAGTTAATTGTTCTTGACCGGAAAAAAATAAATACCAACAACCTCCAAATCTTCTACCGGGATAGAAATAATGATTTCAAAATATCTCAGCACTTTGACTTTTAGGCAAATCTCTGAATGTTCTAAAAAAAAGGGGGAACAGGAAAAGGAAACCACTTTCACGCTCCCGCAGTTTTAAAATAAAAACTAAAGAAGGGGACTATCCTTCTGAGTCGCAATTTATAATTACCCCATTCAGGAGAGGAGAGATGATCAGTTGGCACTAGAGAGAGGGGAAAAAAAAATTCGCTCTCTAGTACCTTGATTGGCTCGAACCGATTCATACACTTCAACTTTGGACAAAAATAAGATGCTCCCCGAAAGTGCAGAATTTAAGACGGGCAGTCAGGTAGTATAATCTTCATATGGCAGGCCCTCTGTTCACTTGTCCACAATGACCAGGTGCTGTGCCTGGCAGAAGTCTCCACTCACACTGACAAACGCCATAAATGTGCAGCCTGGAATAAGAAAAAGGACGATGACCGATAAATAACCAGGGCAACCAGCAAGTTCAGTGTCACCATTAACACGAAATAGTTACTGGATATAGCCTACAGCTGAAGAGAGACCTCATTCCACTGCAGTTGATATTGACATTGGACAGTTCATAAACTCTCATCATAAAAACATACAGGCCTTGCACCACATTCTAACACTGTGGTACACATGGAAAATGTTTAGCAATTGGTATAATTATCATCTTCGATCATGCACTTACTTTTAATAAGTGAACAGAAAACAAGTTGAGAACTCTGCATTCTATCTTCACCATTCGTGACTGTCTCTACTTTGCACCTAGAAAAGATAATCAACATAAAACAAGCACCAAACAAGACTTTTCTTCATTCCAGGCCGAGATCATTTTTAAAGAAACAAGTCAGGAATGGAAAACAGCTAATGCTTGTCTAATTGGACTTGTGCTATGAAAGGTTATATTTAACATAGATAACGTCCATTCAAATATCAACACACCATCAGATTAATCTTAAAATGTTAAATAAAAAGAAACAAAGATGCTGCAGCCAATATACACTTTCCTATTACAGTCACCACCGCATCCACCGGCCAAGTCTATTTCTGACCATTATCTCATTCTTAAAGGGATAGTTCACACAAAAATGGAAAATATGTCACTTGATGTTCTTCCAAACCAATATAATTTTCTTTCTGCTATGGAAAATAAAGGAAGATGTTAATCAGAATGACAGTCCCATTCATCATTCATTTTCATTCCATGTTTTCCCCTACAAAATGACAATGAATGGTGACTGAGGATGTCGTTCTGTCTTAACACCCTCTTTTGTTTTGTTCCACGGAGAAAATAAACTCATATTTAGTATTGGAACGACACGGGGGAGAGTAAATTACAAAAACAAACAAAATGCAATTTTGGTTTCTATCCCTTTAAGACAAAGAAAGAATACGTGTGCATGAAACACAATGGGTTTCCAAATTTGCTGACCACACATTGTTGAATACCATTTAATTCCAAATTAACATTCATAAAATAATTATTATTTTGTTAATCTCTTCAAGAACAACACCATGCCCTTAAACCAACTGCCTTATTGTATGAATATGACATGGTTTATCAAAACAGAAGTCTTTAACAACGAACAGCCTTGTTTTCCAAGCAACTAATACATATTTTTACAATAAACAATATATTATAATTACATTACAACAGTAAAACAGTATTCAAAAAGTCCCGAATATTTTTACGAGATTAGTCCGCTCGTCCTGCTAGCATGTGTTTTAGCTGCTAAATACGTATATGTTTAAATACACGCACAACTTCATAGTTCTAATCATAGTTCATTCATCTAAATATTTATAAGTAACAGAAAAAATAAAGATACAACATCATATAGCTACTTACAAAGAGCTGACGGTAGATATGAATACCGTGACAAAGAGAGAACGGATTGAGAGACGCTGCTAGCCGGCTAGCTCTCCTCTACCATAGAGCTACCGTAACCAGGCGACAATTCCGGTCGGCACAGATGACCGCTGATTGGCTGAACGCAGTCACATGGTCAATAAACCCACACCTTTCACACTTGAATGTTCACGATGAATATGTTACATTTTTATCCGCTAATGGCTCTCTAGTCTAGACCAATCCCGTTTATTCTTCTCATGCCCAAATGCATATTAATGAATGTTTGCTATCATTGTGTGTGATGAATATTATTACCGCTCAGCACACATCAAAACTTTTATACTTTATAAAATATATACTTTTAATTTAATTTGTATAGTATGAATTAGTTTAAAAGTGTATAAATGAAAGTATAAATTAGGTTAAAAGTACACAGGTCTTGATAATATAACAAAAAACATAGGCTATAATCTATCTATCTACAAATAAAAGTTATTATTATTGTTATTTATCTAATGTTCACGTATCATTAAAAAACATCTATATTTCAACCTTTGGAAATGCAATATTTACAATAGGTAAGAAAAAAAAATGGAAATGGAAAATGTGAAAAATGTTTGGTTATGTCTCCATCTCCTGGTGAAAAAAGAGTAGGCCTATATCATGAATTCATGTTTCCCAACTAAAAATAAATACAATTATGATTATATCCCTGCATTCTTCTTTAAAATATGTAGTACTCATATAGTAATGGTTAAATTGGTGTTTGTGAAAATGAGTTTAGGTTGTTGATGTGACATGGCATTTTTACTGTTACATGAGATAAAAATATATATATTATTTGTATTGTTATCATTCAAGTACAGTAAATGGTTAAACATTTCTTTGTCTTACATGGACCTGTTGATATAGGCTGAAAAACTGCTTTGTCTTTAGATTTTTTTTACATTTTTGAGCTATATCTCAAAATTGTCTTATGGTGTGATTGTCTCAAACATGGTTCAATAAATCACCACTTTTATCAATTAAAAAGAAAATAATTTACATGTTAATACATACATCAGGCATAATTTTACAAGTGTCTACTTTAGTAAATGAAAATCCTTTTTGTTCATTCATATATTCCTAAAAGTGTAAGAACTTGATACATTTTGTCCTCTGGTGACACCATATCCTGATTTTTAATCAGGCAATTCCACTGACAAGTTTAATTAGTTGAAGGACCCCATTAAAGCTCATGTTACTGTGAAGCCCATGACATGCACATGGTAGCATTTTGTCTCAGAATAGTCATGGGACATTGTACAAATTGTTAATAAAAAAGGAATGCAATAATTTACATATCTAATAAACTTATTATTGCATATATATATATATATATATATATATATATATATATATATATATATATATATATATATATATATATATATATATATATATATATATATATATATATATATATATATATATATCAAATGTTGAAAGTGAGACATTTTGAAATGTCATGTCAAATATTGGCTTGTTTTGGATTTCATGAGAGCTACACATTCCAAAAAAGTTGGGACAGGTAGCAATAAGAGGCCATAAAAGTCAAATGTACATATAAGGAACAGCTGGAGGACCAATTTGCAACTTATTAGGCCAAATGGCAACATGATTGGGTGTAAAAAGAGCCTCTCAGAGTGGCAATGTCAGAAGTCAAGATGGGCAGAGGATCACTAATTCCCCCAATGCTGCGTCGAAAATCAGAAAGGAGTTTCTCAGAGAAAAATTGCAAAGAGTTTGATTTTATCATCATCTACAGTGCATAATATCATCCAGAGATTCAGAGAATCTGTCACAAAATGTCAAAATGAGATTCAGAGAATCTGGAACAATCTTTGTGTATAAGGGTCAAGGTTGGTCTGGATGCCTGTGATCGTCGGGCCCTTAGACGGCACTGCATCACATACAGGAATGCTACTGTATTGGAAATCATGGGCTCAGGAATACTTCCAGAAAATATTGTCGGTGAAAACCGGAACTTGATTTAGACCCTGGTTCCTGCGGTTGAACACAACAAATATCACCCCAAGTTCCTGGTTCCTGGGGAAAGTTCCTGCGGTTGAAACGTGGCTATAGATAAACATCAACCATGACTGTTGACAGTTCTGCTCTGTGGAAAGGGTGAAAAGTGCTCACATCGCCTGCACAGCCTGGAACATAACTTGTACATCCATGATCTGCCATTTTTGCTACTTGGTCTTGGTGTTTGAAAAAAGCTTTTTTTTCTGCTTATTTGTCAACTATCTGTACCTGCATTATATAGGCTAATGTTTACCGTTTGCTGGGTGTGGTGATGACACATGGCAAGGCTGCAAAGGCTTGCAAATGTATCCGGACACTAGTATAGGTCAACTCACATTACAGTACCCGCTGTCTGTAAGATAATATCTGATGACTACAATGCACCACCCACAGTCCAGCAGCGCCACACCCACCAGATGAAGCTGCATCACCACAGGTGTCTCGTGTGTGAACGCCACACTTCCTGCAGGTATGGCGGCGAGTCCCTAGATCAGGTTGGACGGGATTGCTTAGGGCTTTTAGTTTCACCGTGTCTGCTTTTTTGCGGTTCATGTTTCAATGCCTATCCATTTTGCTGTGAAACACGGTAAGTTCTTCTTTTATTACTGTATTATGTATTACTGAGTTGCTACCAAACAAAGACATTATCAACATTGCAGAAGCTGTATGAAAATACACAAGTTTAGTTTACTTATATAGTCTTAGAATCACAAATTGATTTGATGCTTTATTTAGTCCTTTATTTTGCCTATATATTCATCAAAGTATCCTGAAAGTATCAGTTTCCTCAAATATTAAGCATATTAGACGGATTTCTGAAGGGTCATGTGACACTGAAGACTGGAGTAATGATGCTGATGCTGAACTAGGCTGAGCTTTGCCAACATAGAAATAAATTACATTTTAAAATGTATTAAAATAGAAAAAAATTGTTATAAATTATTAAATTGCATAAAATTGTTTAAATTGTATTAATATTTCACAATATTACTGTAGTATTTTTAATCTAATTAATGCAGCTTTGGTGAACATAAGTGTCTTCTTATATTATATAATATATTATTTGAGTTATTGTTGCCTTTCTATCAGCTCAAACCAGTCTGGCCATTCTCTTCTGACCTCTGGCATTAAAAAGGCATTTTCGCCCACAGAACAGCCGCTCACTGGATATTTCCTCTTTTTCGGGCCATTCTCTGTAGAGATGATTGTGCGTAAAAATCCCAGAAGATCAGCAGTTTCTGAAACACTCAGACCAGCCCATCTGGCACCAACAACCATGCTGCATTCAAAGTCACTTACATCCCCTTTCTTCCTCATTCTGATATGCAGATTATTTTGACATCTGAAATCTGAAATCCCACACTTCCCTATAGCAGGTG